>NC_142066.1:126025819-126329033 GCF_059756535.1 Pantherophis guttatus
TTCCTAAACTTCCCGACAGTGAAGACAATTAACAAGTGGAACAGCTTGCCTTCAGAAGTTGTAGGTGCTACATCACTGGAGGTTTTTAAGAAAAGACTGGGCAGCCACATTTCTGAAATGGTATAGGATCTCCTGCTTGAGCAAGAGGTTGGATTAGAAGAGTTAGTTCTATTCTGATTGACTGATATTTAGAACATGGCAAAAAACTGATCTACTAAAGTATTATGAAGAATTTCCATTTATTTACAAAACTCTAATGTAAAATATTTCCGAGTACATGAACTAATTTTATGTTTACTGCCTAACCAAAATGTTAGAGTAATATCATCCAGAGAAATAATTTCTAAAATGATACTGTTATATGCACATATATTTACAAAATGTGAAAACTTGATTTTTTTTCCCCTTTAAAACAATTGTTTGGCTTTTGTCATATACACTATGCAAATTAAAACTATAATTTTATATTAGGGCCCTAGTTTTATATATATAGCTGCTTTCGAGTAAGCCTCACAGAATTCAAAGTGACTTTTATGGCAATATAAAATGTTGCTGCTAAATTAAGGTAATTATCTTTCTAATGTGTCTATTTTAAACATATGTTCACATTTTCAGTCTCAAAAGTTTTGAAAAAAGCAAGATACATTTTTCACTGATGTTTTAGGATTCCTATTTAATTCTATACAAATTAACAGGGGGTTTGACTAGAAGACCTCCAAGGTCCCTTCCAGCCCTATGTTTCTGTGTCAAATGTGTTGATCCACATATGAAATAGTTCTTGTTTTCAGCACTAAACAACTTTTTAAATATGAAACAAGTTGGTCTAAGCATTTCTTTGAAGTATTCCAAGTTCACAACAGGAATTACTCAGTGCAACCTTGACAGACTTTAAATACTCATCAACTCATTTCTCGTTTGAAACAGCAATTTTGCACCAAAAATAGGACATTTTATGCATAAAACAGTTCAATATTTTGCACATTCTATTTTTTTTTATACTGTATAAAGATTTTTACACATCAAGGAAAATTAACAAACCTTTTATATAGGTGCTGAAAGTACTATGAAAGTTGTTCATTAAGTAATATTTCATGAAAGACAGAAGAAAAATTGACCCTAATCTGGGAAAATTAACTGCACCTGAATCCCAATGAATTTCTACTCATCAGAAAACTTAACAAATTAACATGGTTGTTATTAGGACATTTCTAATGTCTATGAAATGTCCTAATAACATGAACAGTGTTATTAGGGCATTTCATAGAAATGAACAGTGAATATGAATATGAATATGAATAGTGGAGTAAGTAATGCTTAAATTCCTTTAAGAGACAATTTAAAATAGTTACTTTAAGTGACGACACTGTCACAAAATATAAAATGTTACAAAAGGTAGTTATCTTAGTATAATAAAGCATGGCCTTGCCAGGTGCATACTTTTTCATATGCTAACCAGACATAAGACTACTATACTAAATTTTAGATTATATAAATATACGATTAATATGTTCTTTGAGATATCAAAATTATTAAATTTTTCAACTTTTTTCATGTTTTCAAGAGCAAAGGAAGTAGATACATAATAAATGACCAAGTCTGAGAATTTAGAAAATCAGATTGAAATATTAACTATAATACATGTTGCACTGAGAAATTCAAACTACAGCAGTGATTACCATCAGCAAAACTGCACATAGCATTTAGCAATGTGATTCAGAGCAATTAATCTCTCTGGCCCTCAGTTTTTTTCATTCCTTAAAATAGAACACAGATGCAGCTTTCAGTCTAAAAAAGTAATATATGTGTGTATGTGAGTTTATGAGTGTGAGTGACAGAGAGAGAGAGAGGAAAAAGAGAGAGAGGGAGGGAAGGAGGGAGAGAGAAAAAGAAAGAAACTTTTATACTCAGCCACAAAATCTTTGAAGATTTCATTGCAATAGCTTCCAATAATATAAAACTGTGAAGATGCATTTTTGGTTCTTAAAAACAGCTTCCAATGATGATGGTGAGAAATGCTGCAATAAAAACTTCAAAGTCAATTTTGCTGAGCATGGTTAAGCCTCCTTTTGCTTTTTGATATTGTAGGCGTAATATTAATAAAAACTTTAAAATATTCAGAATATTAATATTTGTAAAATGTATAGAGCAATTTAACTGGGAAACTGTCCAAAGTCATACCCCCACTCCTATGAAAAGCTATACTGATAAAAGATCAAATAATTCAACAATGATAGAGTATCTATTTTATCACAAAGGTAAAGGTAAAGGTTCTCCTCACACATATGTGCTAGTCATTCCCAATTCTAGGGGGTGGTGCTCACCTCCGTTTCAAAGGCGAAAAGCCAGTGCTGTCCGAAGACATCTCCGTGGTCATGTGGCCGGCATGACTAAATGCCAAAGGCACACGGAACGCTGTTACCTTCACACCAAAGGTGGTCCCTATTTTTCTACTTGCATTTTTTTAAGTGCTTTCAAACTGCTAGGTCGGCAGAAGCTGGGAAAAGTAATGGGAGCTCACCCTGTTACACGGCAGTAGGGTTCGAACAGCAGAACTGCCGACCTTTCAAATGACAAACTCAGCGTCTTAACCACTGAGCCACCGTGTCCCACTTTACCTTTATCACATATAGTCAGGCTATAAAGAACAATAGCAATGCATTGCTTTATGCAAACATAACTGGAAAGAAAGTGCTTGGTACAGATGTGACACATTTGAAAAAAAATCCCACTTACCCTAAGCAAGATCCTAATAGCTTTTATTAGCTGAAGGTAATTTTTAAGAGTTGCTTAAATAGAATTCATTCTCTATTTATTTATCAATTTTATATGGCTATCTCATGGACATGACTGGGTGGATAACTGCTTTTTTATTATTAGCAGATAATCATAATCTATTGAAAATCTGATGCTACACTGTTATATTAATATAACAATTCTAAATAAGAATAAGGGATGTCCCATTATTTGCAAGCCAAGTTAACCAGACCTACTCTGTTAATTTCTTTATGAACACAACAGATATTAACAATTGGGCTATGACTTTAATATAGTAAAGAATGTTTCCATGTTTTAACAACATCTTATATTTTAAACTTTGAAAAGATTTACATGTTACCTAAAAGTTTAAAACCTTTCAAATGATAATTTATCTTAATAGTATGTACTTATAGAATTAATACATGCAATTATGGGGTTCAGTTATGGGATTAATTCAAAATCCTTTGGTTAAATAAATGGGTTGATTTTAAAATTTCAGAAACAATAATGAAGAATTTCTTTGGTTAAAAAATAAAACCAAGTCCATCTCAAGAAATACAACTAAATCATAACATTTTTAAAGGCTGACACAACCTTACTAAAAAAATTATACAGAAGATCATTAAAGACTATAAAATGATGGTAAAGCAAGTCAACTTAATGTCTCACCATAAGAAAATAAATGAAACTTGATATCAAGCCTCTTTTTTCTTGTGGAAGTTTTGTGATTTTTAAAAAATTCACAATATAATACACTCTTGAATTTCAACATACACAAGTGTTTGTGTATGTTGTGTTTCTATTGAATGTAAGTCCCTAACTCCTGGTATAACAGGGAATGTACTGATTTTTAGCACCTGTCATCTTGCCTATGAAACTGTGCATGCTTATTTTTCATGGGCCTTTTGTACATTTGCTGTAAAAGGGGCAACAAATTCTTTCTTACTAGAAATTACATCTGAAATACACTTAAATTTGGTTTTTCATACTGTAAAAACCAAAAATCTAAATCCAAAATTCTAATGGGATTTCAATAAAGCTGAAGGAAAGGCATCTTAATGAGCACTCAGCACAATTAAGAGCCTCTTAATACAATCACTATTCAGTAACTTTGCATAGCTTTAAAGAATAATTTCAAAGGAATTACACTGCAGAGTAGGTTCCATTTTTCATCAGAAGATTATATAAAGTTGGCTATTCTACCTCATTGCTCTTGCTTTGTGAAAGAGCCAGGCTATCATTTGTCAGCTCCTCCTCATCAACACTATTTCTGCTAAGAGCTTTGGTTTTTTTCTTCTTGGATTCCCCATCACTAGCAGCACTGCTATCTTCATCATCATTGCCTTCCTCTTCATTGTCATCCTCATCACTTCCACTTCCATCATCTTCATCATCCTCATTGTCACCATCACTTCCTTCTCTGCGTAATGTGTTTTTCCCCTTCTTTTTCCCTGCAGTTGGGCGCCAATCATTGTCATCTTCACTGTCATAGTCATCTATATCATTTAGTTCTTCCATAGATACAAAATCTAAAAGAGGGCGATTTCTTCTCAGGTTCCACTTTTTTGGCTCATTTGTATGCTCATCAACACCAGCATCTCCTTCATTGGGCTTCTCTCCCTCTTTTTCTCTCTCCTTTTTCTTTTTTGCCTTCTCTTCTGCTTCTCTATCTTCCTCCTCCTCCTCTTCTTTTTTCTCAGTTTTAATAGTCCCTTTCACTGTTACTGGCAGTTCTCCTCCACCTGAATTTTTAGGTTTTTTCTCTGCTCTTTTCCCTTCTTCATCTTCTTCTGCCAGCTCTTCCTCCAATATGTTTTCTTCTGATTCACTACAGGAACCTTCTCCGCTATCCTTTGATCCATCTTCACTGCCATGTCCACTGCCTTCAGAATCTGTTGAGCATATGAGAATTTAAAAAAGGAATTCCAAAATAAAATGTACCAAAAAGAAAAAGATTTTTTTAAAGAAAGATTGAGGCAATCTGCTTAGTCAAATTAAATATTATTTTCTTAATAGCCATTATTTTTATCTGGGTAATCCCCCCCCCACCTTGATAGCATTTTTATAATAAAAACCTATGGAAATTGCTCTTTTTCCCATTAGAATAGTAAGAAGCTGTGTTTCTGTCTTATTTTATAACATGAGCTGAAAACCAACTTGTTTTACTTAATTCTGCTAGATTAACTAATTGAATAAGTGATTTAAACAGATCAATAAACCATTTCACACAATATTTTTTCTAAAACAATTACAATTCTTGAAATGATTAAAACAATCATATCAAACTTTTGGTACATTGTCATTTCACTAAACAAAAATTATAGTATAACTGCATTTAATTGTAAAAGAAATCTAACTTGTTCAACATATACACTGAGTTTTATTTCCTATTTTCTCTAAAGGTGCTATCAGGACATTTTTGAATGAATAGAAAGAATAACATATAAAGCAAAATATTAGGATTTTTTGGGTATATTTAATCTCTACTCTAGCCTTTGAATCTTTAACTGGTTGTTTTAGAACAGAAGTGTCAAATTCAAGGTCCTAGGCTGGTTTCGGCCCAAAGGGTGCTTAAATCTGGCCTGCAGGGCCAGCCTGAAAATAGCAAAGGACCGGCCAGCAGTGCCTCTGGCAGCCAAACAGGGCGTGGGGGGGGCTGTGTGTGGTCCACCCCATGCCCCATTTCAGCTTGGATGGCCTCCATTAGCACTTTGCCAGCCAAAACGCAGTGCAGGAGGGGCTGCACACAGCCACACCACATCCTATTTGGCCGGCAAAGTGCTGCAGTCTCCCCCCCCCCCCGCCCTCCAACTGACTCCCGGGAAACTAAAATGCTGATCCGGCCCTTTTTAGAACAACAGGACACAACTGTGTTATCATGCTATATCATTTATATAAAGAACATAACTCATGAACAGGTGTCTTAGCTATGGCTACTTGGGAATATTTCTATTGAAAAAAACCAATAATATGTTAAACTAATAAGATATACTAAGGTTATAAATGTAACTATAAATGTGCATCTTTTATGCAGATATATAGAATAGATAAAATTATAATGCTCTCAAAAGACTATTATACATGTAACAAAAAAGCAACAGAGAAAGTCATCTGAATTATGTATTTTTTCTAAAGGCCAGAGCATGACAGCACTGAAAGTTAAACAGCTTCAGAAACACTCACTTGAAAGACAGCATGGAACTACAAGAAGATGCTCCACATCTATACTCCATCTTTTTTCTGAATAACTTCCTATACATCTGATTTTAAAAAACCTAGATTTTTTCCTCATTTTAATATGCATATGCCATTATTCTTTGGAATAAAGCATTTTACCTAATCAGTAGACAAATAGAACATAACACGAATTTAATGAAATACTTTGATAATTACCAGTGTTCCATATTTAATTGGATTATATTAGTATTATGATAATTAGTATTATATGAAACCTCATATACTCAATTGTTGACACACATGTAAGACTAGCAATATTTGGGGAAAAAATGGAGCCACATGTTACTCTCAACCAAGAAGCAGAGCTTCTAAATGTTCCAAAAGTTCAAGGCAATATAGAGGACGCTTCTCCCTGGCTTTCTAGGATCAGAAGAGAAAGCTGGGGAACAGAAGCTGGAGAAGAGAAAGCCATCACAAGCACCAACTAACCAAAAAGGCAAATTGAGACAGGACAAGTAGATAGGCAACTTGAATGCTACTAGAAATATTAAATGTCTTGTTTTCATCTAATCTGAGTATAAACTGAGGAGCTAAAACTATAACATTAAATAAGAAGTATAAATATATTTTCTAAGATAATATTCTTGTTAAAATGTAGATGGAAAGTACACACACACATGTATTGGAGTATATATCTATATGCACGCTCACAGATGCTTGCACTTTTTTATGTATCACAATAGCTGAAAAAGTCTCAACAGATAGGAGACTTGGTTAGTGTTTGGATGATACTTATCAGGGCTGATATTTCCACAGCCCTGGAAATATCAGGGCTGTATTCCTAACTCAACTCCTAATTTATTTATTTATAATTATTTTAGGAAATAGTAGCAAACCTCTTTCATACAGTATTGCTGCCAAGGAAGTGATGCAATATGTCAATAGATTCAGAGCAATGGAACTCAATTAAAAGGATATTTTATTATTGATAAAGTTGATTAAAAATCAACTTTTTAATCGTAAGCTGCTGCTTCTTTTTTTTTTGGCTAAAGTCAGTCTCTATCACTCATTTTATTATTGCCAAATGTTCTCGCCTTTGCAAATTAAAAAAAAATAATTTAGCATGTGAAGGATCCTTAAAAACCTAACGTCTGCATTGTAACATATATAATGTTAGTATGCTAAATAAAAAATGCAGTACTATTACTTATGTAATAAATTTATATATGGTTCTCAAAAGATTTTCGTAAAAAGAAATGTAATTAAAATATGAAACTTTTCTGGGTTACCTGTATTAATATTGACTCAGTGATAAGTAATGTCTACAATATTCATATGTTCATAAGGATAATTTAATTACCAATCATCATTAAAATATTTAATTGTATGTATACCGATGTGTTATGTATAGAATGGTACATGCTGTGCTTCGTCACCCATCTTCTCCTACCACATACCATTTTCTCCTGTGAGACAAAAAGTAAATTTGCAAGAGGTTCACTCTATTAACACATGCACAAAACTGAGTAGATTGCTCTTTGAGATCACTGCAGCTGGAAAAAAGGAGTTTCAAAAATTTAAAGAAAATGTATTTCCCTCTCTTTCAAAAGGAAAATGCCAATAGTTTGTTCAACTCATTTTAAAAACTTTGGAAGGAATCTTTAATTCATTTAACTTCTAATTGGTTTGTACATAGTTATTTAGTATATTTATTGCTGTCTCAGAAATTGTCTTTCTCTTGAATTATCAATTACTGTAAATCCATTGTAATAAACCCAATGGATTTATTGTTCTTGAGGCAAATTGGAATGTCAAAGTAAAACAGAAGATGGGTGAGAAAAAGCATGGCAAAATCCTGGACTTCTCAGTTGAAAACCTAGTTGGTCTCCCAAGTCTGAGGATGGAGTGATTTGGTAACTTCTTTATTTTGTATTGTTTTATTTTGGTATTTTACTTTTCTGATTAGTTGTGTGTTTGTTTTTGGTTGTAAATTGTCCGTAGATTTTTGGGACTTTAGCAGCCTATTAAATAAATAAACAGCACCAAAATATATTATTAATGTTAAAAAGGTAATAATGTAGAGTGTTTCCCATTCAAAAATGGTAAGAAACAATTTTCATTCAGAGCAAATCTCTAATTTAGATTGCCTATGCCAGTCTACATTTGCTTAAATTAGTCTGAAATACTGATTATTTATTGTAATTAATCTCCTGTCAAGTCTCCAGTAAAATATAATTCAAGGCTTCACATCATAAACTGCAAGGAAAACTGTTGCAATATTATAAACTTCAGAATTTTGAAGAACTGAAAATGATGGATGAGTTTTAACATTCTTATGTATCAACACTGGCAATCTGCAATAACCATTATTTGTTCATATTAAAATGACAGGCCAAACTACCTTTGAGAAAAAATAAATGCTGCATTTCAGTCATTTTATAAAAAATACAAAGGCATACTCAAATAACAGCATTTTATCAACCAAATGTAGGAGATTAGTCAATTTTTTTAAAAAAACACAAAGAGTAGTGTAGGTTTTTTAAATTCTCTTTAACCTGTTATCTCCATATATCTCTAACTACCATTCCTGTAATTTCTGACCAGGACTTCCAAGACTATGAATTCTAGGAGTTGTAATCCAATGTATTTGGAGTTCACAAGGTTGGAAAAGTCCTCATCACGTTTCAAGAATTTACATTTAAATGTTGCATTATTTAGCAATTTATCTCACAAAAATGTTACAAACTAAATTAGCAATGATTTGTACAAAGTCATGCAACAAGTTTCAAGAATAAGAATTTGAGACTTCATATCTGTCAAGAGATACCGTATTTTTCGGAGTATAAGACGCACCTTAATCTTTGGGGAGGAAAATATGAAAAAAGCTGATTGGCAGGTGGATCCGGCCTCCGGGAAAACCCCCAATCAGCTATTCCCAAAGGTGAATTTTAGCAAGAGGTTCGTTGGTTGTGAGCTCTATGCCTTGGTTTTTTTGTTTGTTTGTTTGTTTTGTTTTTGCTTTTTTTCCTGACTCTTGAAACTTTTGAAACATTCGCCAAACTGTTTCAAATTAGAAAATTAGAAATTATTTCTTTATGCTAACATGAAAAAACACTATTTACCAAGATATTGATCAGATTTAAATTAGCTTAGTTATATAGCATACCTTGATAAATTTTACAGTTGTTATATGTTACATATCAGATGAAAAAACTTTACCCCTATAAATGCCAAAAAACTAGAACACCCAGCATCCAAACTAATGTGCCCAATAAATGGTATGCTGAAAATGTAATTCAACACTGCAACTCCCATAGTCTCTTTGACCCTACTTACCTTGGTTATAGTCCAACAACTGTTCACTAATGAAAATGACATGTAGCTTGCCAGAAATAATAAGTAGAACCTATTTATCATGACATGATCATAATACCTTCTACTCACCTTACAAACCAAAAACATGTAAGCTTATAACATCAAACATAAGTAAAATATCTACTTTACATAGAACTAATCCAAATTTATATTCATTGATTAAGACTATATTTTCTAAAGTTGCAGAGATTCCTAAAATACCTGTATTTGTCATACTATAATGATTTTGTAATTGCCCAATGATCAATAAAAAGGTTGTTGGAGTCAACATTATTATTTTGAGCAATCTGTTCCATTACCAGCTATAAAAATGGTTGGAAATATTTCCTTGTATACATTTATATATAAAGTGCAGTGAATAATTCATAACTGATTCATAGTGTGTATCCAGCTCTGCACTTACAAAATACATTACCCTATACAAGGCAAAACAATTATTAAAAGGGGAGTCCAAATTTCATTTTTCATGCTTAATTCAAGTTCAACTCTGTGATTTTTCAGATGGAAATACATTCTATTTGCTTTGTATCACATTTTGAAACGCACAATATACAACTTGCTTTTACTTCAAGCTACACCCATATGCCATGCTTAGTTTCTACATTCCTATCAGCAATTTTTTCTTGCATTTTTGGTTTTTTAAAAAAGATTTAAACTAAAGGTTTTTAAAATCAAAAGCTAGATGGATAGAAGGTTCTGAAGTCTCTAGATAAAAATAGTCTAACATCAAATTATATAAATCTTTTACTGGACTGCTAGAGGATATAATAGAAACTGGCTAACATCAATTACTCAAGGAAGAAAATGGCTGAGAAAATAATGGTTATTTTCATTATTACAGTATTATGCAATAGGGAGCACTCTGGATAACAGTTCCAGCTTTCTTCACTATACATGTAGTCCTCGACTTACACCACTTCATTTAGTGACCGTTCAAATCATTGAAAAAAGTGACTTATCACATTTTTCACACTTACAACTATTACAGCATCCCCATGGTCACATGATCAAAATTCAGATGCTTGGCAACTGACTCATATTTATAACAGTTGCAGTGTCCCAGGATCCTGTGGTCACCTTTCATAATCTTCTGACAAGAAAAGTCAACGGTGAAATCAGATTCACTTAACTACTGTGTTAGTAACTTAACAACTGTAGTGATTCACTTAACAACTAGGGCAAGAAAGGTTGTAAAGTGAAGCAAAATTAACTTAAATGTTTCATTTAGCAATAGAAATTTTGGGCTAAATTGTGTTCATTAAGTTGAGGACTACCTGTATACCAAATGAAGGAGGGTACCAATATTATGAAAGCTGCTTCACTGAGAGGAGAAAACTACCCAGACTGCTCATGCTTTGAACATATCAGGTATATTCTGACAGTGTGCGAGTAATCATGGAAACTTATTTCCATGCTAGAAAAGCACTGTAAAAAGCCTGGTGGAATGAAAAATCGGATTCCTACAGCTCACCTTTTAATATACGTAGAAGACAGATCAAAGCATGATCCTCTCTATCTTGTCTTATTGACTTCTCTCAATTTCCAAACTTTCATAAGTAAGTGTCAGAAAGCTGCTTTCCAATTTCAATGGTTATTCTCCTTGTACTCCTTGAGAGTTATTCTGTATTCATTCATTGTGTCCTAACCTGTTTCCTCCAAAATAAGACATCCCCTGATAATAAGCCCAATTGGGCTTTTGAGCACATGGCAATACGGCCAAGCGGTTATTTCAGTGTTCAAAAGAATATAAGACACGGTCTTATTTTCGGGGAAACACGGTATTTGGTTTGATTCAATATATTGCATAAACTCAGTCACTTTAGCTTGTGAAATGTGCATATATGAGCTTATAGTGCCATATTCAACAAACCATTATTGAATGTACTGACTTAGTGCAAGGTGTAAATCTAGTCAGCACTCAGTTATGATTTATTGAATAAATTGTAATTGGGCTTGGTTGCCATAGTCTGCTAAACCCAAACCAAACAAGGCATGTTATATTTCAGTGCCATGAGTGAACCCACATTTCAAAAGATAGTTGTTTTATGTACTATCTAGACACCATGATTTTTCCCCGAGGAATAGTTAAAACACATTTTTTTAAAAAGACATTTTATTTTAAAAGGAAAGGGAAAAAAGAGGCAAATTGATGGGATGAGAATCAATTTAAAACTATTTTAAAACATGAGAAGGAGAAGCATTTATTTACCTGAAGCATCTCCAACCTTAAAGTCACTGTCATCTGAACTGTCATAATCTAAAGCTTCCAGCAGGGAAGCTGCCAAGGGCTTCACCTGCCGCCTCTTCGAGCTACGATCCACTGCAGAAAAGAAAAAGAAAAAGAGAGAGGGAGAGACGCACGTTTTGTGAGGGGAGGGGGTTTTGGGGTTTTGATTGTTTGTTTGTTTTGGTGATGATTAGGGGCTATTTTAATGGGGAAGGGGAACCATCATCATGGGGGGGGGGAGAAACCCTCCAGACCCATTAAAGCAATGCAATTTATGGGAAGAGTGGGTAGTAGGAAAGAAGGCTGCGACTCTTTGGGGAAAGCGTGTTAAGGCGAGGGTCGGGGAGGGGGGGGGCTAAGGGAAGCGCAATAAAAGTGCCCCCATATGAAGGGCACATGGAGAAGGGATGCCCGCAATCCACTACCGGAGTTAATGCGGTAGGGGAGGAAAATACCGAGCAGATGCGGGCATCAACGGCCGGAGAAACGCTTTTGCTGCCAGTTATGGCAAGGCTGCGTTAACAAGAACCCCGAAGGGACAGCGGCTCTTTCGGGCGAAGGGAAGCGAACAAGGAGGAGTCGCTGCAGGGATGCTGCTGGACTTACTCACTGTATCCGAGCAGCTGCTGCCGGGCATACAGAAAACCGCCTCTACCCGTCAGGGAGCTTCGCTCCCTTCAGACCGCAACCGCGCTAGGGCTGAATGGGAGGCTGCGCGATCCCCTAGGCCAATTCCGTAACCCAGACAATAGGCGAAATCGTGCCCCGGATGCAGTTCACATCTCTCCAAACCCCGCTCAGGCGCCTGAGACCCGCCGCTTCCGCTGGGTGATTTCGCTGCGCGCGTGTGCAGAAACTCCGCGCAGGCGTTCTGGATCAACGCGAAGTTTTGCCCGTCTTTGGCTCAGAGGAGCATGCGCTCTTTGAGTGGAAATGCGCTTTCCTATTCAGCACCCGCGGAAGCTGGAGAAGTCGCATGTGGGTGTGGCTGTTACTAATCTCTCCCTTTTTCCGCGTGCGCAGTCCTGCTTCTGTAGAACACTATTTGAGTGTTTTCACCCTTCTAAACGAAGAAAGGCATGTAGTACAAGAACACGTGATTTGAGAATAAACGTTAGCAAGGAAAATATCTTGCCATGTTCCACTACGTGCGCATCGATTGCTCCAACCGTCTTTTTAGACTCAAGTCTTTTTAAAGATCCTTTCTAGATTTTTGCATTTATACTATTTAGCCTTTTATATATAATTTTATTTTGTTGTATATGTTATGCTTTTTAATTTCTTGCATTCCACCCTTCTCGTGCTCCATGAGAGTTCAGTACCTAATTAATTCAAATAAAGAAAGAATACAGAATAGAGAATCCTTTGGCTTTTCCTTTTAAAAATTAATTTTTAAAAAATGCAAAACAAGCTCCAATTTAACTGAATGATGATCACCTACTAAACAATGTCTTATTCATTATTTATGAAACCTCAGGAAAACCTTCATGAAAGTCAGCTTTCATAATCTGACCACAATCAAAATAATTATACATAATTCCAGGGTGGATTTGATTTAAATCGAGTTGATTTAAATCACAATTTAAATCATAATTTAAATCACTAGTAAAAAGGCTTGATTTAAATCACCTCGATTTGAATCATAATTTTTAAAGAGCAACTGTCATCTCTGCTACTCCTTTGACCCACTGTTGACTCACCGATAGTCCCAGTGTTGCAGAATATACAGCCTCATGCTACATAACTAAGCTCCATTTCATGCTGAATAAACTAAATTATTTATGTATCTTAAATAGAAAACTATCTTACGATAGATTTCTACCCCAAAAGTTTTTTATTAAAATAAATTCGATAAAAATCAAAAAATCCAATTTAAATAAAAAAAATCCAATTTAAATAAAAAAAATCTGATTTTTTTAAAAAAATCATTGGTTTTTATCCACCCTGCATAATTCTTATATATAAATATGCTTACAATTAAATACTTTATTTCCTAATGACCTTGAGAGGTTCCAGAAAATATTCTTCTAGAAGGTGGGAATGGAATCTTCAGAAACTCAAAATGGTTTGAAGTTATTCATTGTCTTCTTAAAGGAAATGCATGTTGGCCTGGAAATGCTGGGAATTTCAGCCCCAATAAATTTGGAGGTACCAGTTTGGGATAGACTGGTAGGCATACTTTGAGTTGGATTTCTTTTCTTATGTTTAAATTTCTGCTTTGGACCACTATAAAAAATATCAAAAATGGGATTCATTTGTCAAACAGTCTAGACGGGCTGCCTTTGGACATTAGTTATAGCCTTCAATTGGAGTGATAGTGTAACATTTTGTAATAGGCAGTTGTTTGAATCTTATAGCATCAAGATTATATGAACTCTAAATCAAGCATTAAGACAGACTTAAAAAGAGTTACTAAAAACAGAAAGCTAGAAAAAAAGTTCTTCTTTAATGAATATCAAAGGGATAAGGGGATTACTGTCGGGCCCAAAAGACCAGGGTCACATGTAAAGTTCCAGTTAAGCTGATTTATTGTTCATGCCTGCGGACAGGAATCTAGTCAAGGGTTCTCTGATAAAGCTCTTGGGTTTTGTGACATACAAAGCAGCCAATGTGGTTATTATATGAAAATTTTGCCAAGGGCAACAATAATGACCAGTCATCTTTGCAGTAGATATAGAAATGTCTTAAGGATTATTAGAACATTTGGAGAACCAGTAACGGAAATTTTAAGTAGTTCGGAAAACCAGCAAATACCACCTGTGGCTAGCCCCAGAGTAGGGTGGGAATGGAGATTTTGCAGTAACCTTCCCCTGCCACGCCCACCAAGCCATGCCCACAGAACTGGTAGTAAAAAATTTGGATTTCACCATTGGTTAGTCTTCTCTATCTCATTATTGAGTTGAGGTGGGCTAGAGAAAAGCTTACTTGAACATTCAAAATCTGGAAGCAAATTTACCCCTATCAAAAATTAGTCTAGATATAATGCGTCTATAATGAAAACCATAGCCCAAAATAAATTGACCAATCCCTTGCATGGATGAAGTGAGCCATCTTGGTAAAAAGGTTCAGTGCATCTAATATGGATCAATAGTCACTGACTGAGGATAAATCAGTAATAAAATCCAGAGAGACTGTATGCCATGAGTAAGATGGCACGGGGATGGATTTGTAACAGCCCTATTAGTTTCTGATGGTGGGATTTAGCCTTTCTGCAGATGTGACAAGATGCCATGTAGCACTTGATATCTGCTGACATTTTAAGGACCCAAGAAGCAGGGCCGGATTTTCCTATAGGCTAACTAGACTTCAGCCTAGGGCCTCAAGATCAAGAGGGGCCTACATTCAAATTGTTAGCAAAATTAAAATTACACTTTCACTATAGGTGAAAGGGCCTCATAAGTGGAATAGCCTAGGGCCTCTTTTCATCTAAATCCGGCCCTGCCAAGAAGTCTCAATGTTCTATGCAGCATTTTGAACACGCACCCTTCCCCCACTGTCTGGTTATTGTAGTATAACCTGTAGTATAAAGCTGCAAAACTTTTCTCTCAAAGGTGAAAGGCTCTTTCTCAAAGGTTCTTTTAAAAGCCCTCCCTCCAGTGCAAATGAGGATATGATACCTGGTGGGCTTCTTGGAAGCCATTCATCAAGACTGGTGAGAATTGATCTTGAGGTTGCTGTGCCTTGATTCTGGTGATTTAAGTCCTGGTGTGGCTGAGTTGCTCCTAATATCCCAGATTTCCCTTGAGCAGGTACTTGTTTGAAATGATAAGGTTGTGTAAAATGCTTGCTGTTATAGGTACATGGTGTATTTGAGAGAATTTTGGTTTACAGGATAGCACTGCTGGCATCAGGTTCTTTAAACCAGGGACATATAGTATACCTCACTTGCCTGGGAGAGAGTTGGCTTGATTTGTTGGTGCAACATTTCTAGTTTTTTAATCTGTGTCAATCTCTATGGACCAAACATGCCTTCTAGAAAATGGAAGGTTTAGAAAAGTGAAAAATAATCAATCAATCAAACAAACAAACAAATAATAGTTTTCCCTCATGTGCTGCTTGCTGGGTTTCTATCCAAACAAATTTGACTCCTTTCTTTAACAACTGTGTAAGGATTTAACTTTATGGATGGCACATAGGATAAACTTTCTGTAAAAGTTTGCAAAGCCTAAGAAGCTTTGAACATCTTTTGCTGTTGAGGGGAGTGTGCCACCCAAGCACCACTTGAATCTTCCTGGAAACCATTTGAACCCCTTTTGTGGAAATGCATTAATCTAGCTGTTTCAAATCAAAAGCATATTTTTCTGATTTAGAAAAAATAGTGCCAAATAATGTTCACACCTTGGTTTCTGAACCATCCCTGTGGCACAGAACACCATTCAATGTGGTTTGGGTCAGTTCCTGCTCCAGCCTGAGGGTCAGATACCATTCTCATATTTTCATTGCAGTCTGTTGAAAAGTTTTGAGAGATGAGTTGACTAGATTAATGTCAGGTGCAAAGATCAGGGCCATACAGTAAATTCCAGTTCAACTGATTTATTGCTATGCACAAGAAATTAGTCAACTAGTATTTAACAATATTTTGGTGCTAGATAAGGGTTAACTGAATTCTGGAGGGGGTTGGGCTTAATATGTTTCTGGTAATGTATACTCTAGACCAGTGATGGCTAAGCTTTTACGTCACTGCGTGTCAGCCTGCATGCCGGAAATGGCACGTGAAACCATCCCTCTTGGATCGCGCAGCCCTGCTGACCTTCACGTGTGTGGGAGGGACGATACCTGGAAGACCGGCAGTCCATCGCACATACGCGAGCTGGCACCCAAACTTCCAGTTTCCAGCATGGACGCGCACCTGATGAACAGCTGGCCATTGTGCATGAGTGCGTTGCAAACCTGGAAGTCGGGTGCCGTCTTGCACATGTGTGACGGAACGCCATTCTTCCAGGTTTCGCCACTCCCATGCACACAACTGCCAGCTGACTGGCATGTGTGTGTGCACAGGAATACCGAAGAGGAACCAGCAAGGCAGTGCATTCCTCATGGAATGGTTCTGCATGCCGCTTCTGGCACATGTTCCATAGGTTTGCCAACACGGTTCTAGACTGATTCCATTTTTGACTCTACTCTCTGGCTCTGCCAGTCTTTTTCCTACACTTATACAAACTCTAATGTACTTTGTCCAAATTATTTTTTATGTGTGCACAGCCTTAACAAATTGCATTAGATACAGATCAGAATTCAGTTGTACCTACTGCAGAATACTGCTTTTTAACCCATTCAGAATGTTTATTTGACCCGGAGAAAAAATATTTTGCTGCATAAATCTTTTGAAATTTTCAGACAGATGTATAAATCTATAATATGGAAAAAATGTTGTGGCTAAACTAAGGAGAACTATATTTGTTATTATCTTTTACTGCATTGCACTTGCATTGTGTTGTACTTTTCTTATTTTTATATAGAACAACAAACAAAAAATAGATTATGTGTCCTTTATAGGTCTTAATTTGAGTGAGCAGACTTGGGAGTTACTCGTGGAATAAGAATCCATTGTGTAAGATAGTCTATAAAATATTAGCATTCAACAGGATTCCAATGTTTATTGTACTTTCCATATAGAAAAATGGTAAAAAAAAAACATTTAGAAATATAATTGATGTTTATTAAAGAAGATGTTCAGTGAGTGGAAAGGGGTCATTTTCAGCACATCTCAGTGAATAGAGACTGGCAGCCCCTAGTACATGTTTCTTAAGAGGCAAGTCCCAGAGAAGCAAAGCAGATGGGGAAAACGGCTTCAATGGAGCATCATACAGAACAGTGAGTTGTTTAGACAAGTAAATTTTGTAAGACAGGAGTTCCCTTGCATCCACTTCAGTGTTGGAAAATAAACCCCTTTGAAACAAGTAAACAACCTTTTTTTCCCCCTTTTGATTCTTGCTTTGTTGTAAAACATAAACCTACTATTTCACACAATAACACTTAGGTCATTTATGAACCTTATTTTTCATTTTGTATGCTGGCATGTGATGATCCATTCTCAAAGGAAGTTTTTGATGTTTCCGCTTCCACGTACAAAGATGAAGAATCAAATTATTCTGTCTTTTCCTTATCACATAATTTACACCTTAATCTAAGCTCTTCTGATCAAAAAGAGGATGATCAAAATTTCTATCTCTGAAGTCTTATCACAGCTATATATTACATGCAATCATACAATGTGATTCTTTCAGGCATATTCTATATTTGCTTCAAAGAAGACAGACAGGCCTCGGTGCTCACATCAAAACATCTCATTATCCACCCCTCAGAAATATTCTAATACATCCTTCCACACTTAAATGGAAATAACTCTAAGAACAACGATGTTTTGCTAAATAAAAGGAAATATTTTCCATAGTAACTGTCAGAACACAGAGAATGGAGCATTCCTAAGGCTGCAATCTATCATGAAGGTTGCGACCCTAGTAATTCTTTTCAGGTTGTCCAACTTCCAGACCTGCCATAAGTTCTTTATCAGCTAAACCATAAAGGTATCAGATTATGTCAACCTGCCACCTGTTTTTAAAAACTTTATTAAATATAGCTGCCTTGATGAATGGATTTGGCACACCAATGAATGATTTGAAAAGGTACTTCCATTCATATGTAAATTTCTTTAGCTGTACTAAAACTTTTTTGTTAACTGCTCAGAGGCAGTTATTCATAAATGTCTGGGTCTGCAAGTATGTGGCAGATTATCTTCTGTTTAGTTTTAAATAAGGCCCTTGTGACATATGTTATTCATGACTTAAAGGATTGTGACAGATTTTCTTCATAAATTAAAACACTACACAAAGGAGAATAAGGGGAAATAATGGATCATTTGCCTTTATCGCAGAATTGCTTCTTTATGAATCTTAGAAATAACCTGGAGTATTATGAAGGCCATGCTATCCAAGAGTATGACCCAATATTGTTCTTCCAACAAGGGCAATTTTCTTTGCAGTGACAACTATTATTATTTTTTTAATGTGATACTTCCCCCCCTCTTTGCCACGAGAGATACATTTTGGGAGGCTTGAATGGAACATCATCTCACTTTTTATCTGTTAAGACTCATTTTGAAAGTTTTTAACAAAGTAGTCAGCTTTTTCCTTTCTTGGAAAAATTTGGGAAATTATGGTTGTATATCTCCATTTTGTCCTACCTAGAATGTTTTAGTATCTATGCATCCAGAGAGCATGTATTCTGTCTCTCTGGATGAAAGAACAAAAAGTTTATCCTGACCATTAGAGGAAGAGATTATGATCTATTAGATGGTCCTCTCTGCCTACTTACTTTTTTTTTTTTAATGTCTGGATAATATTGAAAAAAGGGAGCCAAAAATCACTGGCAGTTCCTGAATAAATGACCACAATATCTTCTTGCCTGTTTGACTTATGTAATATGGAGAAAAGTACCAGCAGAGTCAATCATATGAAAATCCAAGATGAGGGTATGAGATAGAAGTTATTATGGAGCCCTGATGGCACAGTGGTTAGAATGCAGAATTGCAGGCTAATTCTGCTCACTGCCATGAGTTTGATCCTGACAGGCTCAAAGCTGAATCAGTCTTCCATCCTTTCAAGGATGATAAAATGAGGACTCAGATTGTTGGGGGTAATATGCTGTTTCTGTAAACCACTTAGAAAGGGCTATAAAACATTATGAAATGGTATAAAAGTCTAAATGCTATTGCTATTAAACTGCACGTGTGCATGTATATGTGTACATTTCAAATGTATTTATGTAAGAAATGGACTCTATTTCCTATAATTACTTCTCTTATTTTAAGTTTTTTTTTTCAGAAGTTGGGAATATTTGTTTAACTATTTCATGAACATATAAATATATGAAACTTTTTTTCCTCTATTGTTATTCCCTCTTCCTATATAGAAAGATATTAAAGCTATCAGCTTACTCCAGGGAGCAAATCATGTGCTGCATCACCTTGCTATCATCTTTGATAGTATTTATTTATTTATTTATTTTTTCAACTTGTATGCCGCCTTTCTCTGAAGACTCAAGGCGGCTTACAATGCATTTAAAAGCCATATATAAAAACATTAAAAATTAAAACATTAAAAACAATTAAGACCCATTCACACCATTCATGGCTGGATCTCGCCAGATCGCAACAGCGAGATCAACGGCCCCAGGCCTGCCGGAAAAACCAGGTCTTCACCGCTTTTTGGAAGGCCAATAGGGTGGGGATGGTCCAGATCTCAGGAGGTAACTGGTTCCAGAGAGCTGGGCAGCCACAGAGAAGGCCCTCCCCCGCGGGCCTGCCAGCCAGCATTGTTTAGCTGACGGGACCCGGAGGAGACCAACTCTGTGGGATCTTACCGGTCGCTGGGAGCTATGCGGTAGAACACATTTTCCAACACATTTTCTTGAAAGTGGGTCCCATTGTATTTGTTTCCAAAGTACCATATATAAGCATAAAAAGAACTGCCCCATTTATCAGAATATTTTCCTACAAATAATTATCACATAATTAAAGCAATCATGTAAACTCAATGTAAATCATTCTAAACTTGACTGTTTAAAAAAATGATTTTTGTAATAGAGTTCTCAAATGCTCTACCTGATTCAGTTGTCTCAGTTACAGATTTTCAGTTTTAGTCACAAATTGACTTCTGTGATCCTCACTTCATACTTAAGAAGTCCATAAAAGGGGCATGCATAAGCACATTAATGTGCCTATCTTCCCTGTCATTGTATTTTTATATTATTCCTGTTTTCATTTCTGTTTGACAAATTACAATAAATAAATAAATAAATGTAAGATCCTTGGTAGTGTGTAAAAAGATTCTTGAGGAGGAAATTAAGTGTGTTTACATACAAACAAGAATTCTCTCTGTCTCTCTCTCTCCCTCTCCCCCCCACTCTCTTTTTCTTCTATAAGATGGATGGAGGGTTAGGCTGACCAGAGAATTAGGAGGAAACCACATTAGAGCTATTTGTAATAGATGAATGGCAGTGGGTGAACATAATATTTTAGGAAAGATGGAGACGTGTCACATTTTTCTTTCTATATAAAAACTTGTTTTAGCCAATCACAGCACCCCCTATTGTAACTGTTCAAATATATGCTTATTCCTTTAATACCTGGAAGGGAACCTATACACGAATCAGAACTTTGTCAGGCTTATCCTGTTGAATGTTTTTTTTTCCTTTGAGGACATAGGTCAAGGCAGGATGATTAATAATAGTAAGATCAAAGAAGGCCAAATTTAAGAAAATCACTTTTGCACAGAAGGTGTTTTCTTTTCTAGCAGGTCTGTTGAGGAAGAAAAGAAAATAATTTGGCAATGTTCAAAAAGAACATTGTGGCAAGGAAATCAACTACCTACAGACAAATTATCTAATAGAGGATAAGTGGGACTCTCATTGGCAAGATAGATAGATAGATAGATAGATAGATAGATAGATAGATAGATAGACAGACAGACAGATATAAAATATATAGATTTTGTGGATCTAATTTGTTTCAATTAATATACAATACTTGAATCATAAAATCTAATCAAACAGACCAGCTTCTCACAGCGCAGTAAGATATATCTCCTGAAACCTAAACCAAGTTCATATAGTGCAAATGCATATTATTTCTTTATCTGGTTAAATGTATTATGTGGACACAGCCAGATTCTATTTCTCCTGTTCAGCACAAATTTCCGTTAAATGAACCCCAACAAGCTTTGATTGAACATGTCTGTTGAAGATAATGGGAACATGGAGGAATGTGATACCATGGCTGTATAACCCTAACCTGCCCCTGGTTTTTTTTTTTTTTTGTACTGCTTTTCATTTCTTTTGTAGGTCTTGCAGAAGAGAAATTTGACTGAGCTTTTACTCTAATTAGGGAATTATCTGCACTACTTACACAAATTGTCAGGGTTGTTGGCGGTTTATTGATAATACTAATTTTTTATTGCTATGTGTTAAAATTGTAGCCAATCAGAATTGAGAATATCAGAGGAGGACATACAGTATTAGGCAACTTTATTCTGAAATGTTTTTATCTAGAGAGCAGGAGCCTCATTGCATTCTGCAGGATGCTGTTTCCATATTAATGTTCTATTTTATTTTTATTGCTCTTTCTGAAGGCATTTCTCTTATCAGGAAGCAGTATCTTTCACGTATCTTGCATTGTTATTTGCACACCTAATTTTGGGGTCCTTTTTTCTTATACGTCTACAAACATAAAAAGAAATTGTGTGAATGATCCATTCCATTTTAAGAAAATATACTGTATGTCTTTATTATCTTTGGTACAAGAATGCCATTATGGTTAGTACTGTTTTTTTAATGACAAATACTCTATTTCTCAGATCATATAACTGTTTTGTCACATATTTCTGCGGAGCTGGAACAAATGAGCTGAAACTTGCTGATACTTATACTTTGATGCTGGTTATCTTAGGGTCCCTTTTCATGTGCGGTCTGAAGTTTAAAACAAGAAAGTTGACAAAAGAAGCAGTAGTACTTTTTGACTTCTGGGACTAATAAAAGCTCTTCATAGCCCCAAATAGTTATCTCTTTAATTATCTACTACCAGATCTCTTTGCTAAGTAGCCCATGCAAGGATTGAGATTATGGCTTGTGTGCATATAACTCACTAGTAGAAATAGAAATGAATGGGGCCAAATGGTTCACCTGTTACAGAATTGGGTAAAGCAGAACTTCACAAAGAACTGTCATAAACAGACCGGTCTGCAAACAGACATATCTAGCTCTTTTGCACCACTTCTAGCAATTTTTGAATTATTATGATGTCCCTATGTAGGTTCCTCATTAGAAATAATTGAAGTTATTGTGATCTTGTCTAAGGTATAACATGGGTACATATGAAAGAAGAATTTTGAAAGTAACAAAATAGCTTCTTTGATAATGCTAGACCCATTCAGCTAGTAAAGCGCAATGCTAAAAAATCAGGACAGGTTAAAGAACTTCATTTAGAACATAATTTAATTTTGGCGGTTGTAACTTGCATTAATTATATTAATATTTTAATTTTATTAGGCTTAGGAGAATAAATAGATAGACAACTACATATAGTATCATGACAGTAGTATGTCTTTCATTATGTGGCGAGCAATAATGTAATACTAGTTGCCAAAACAGGTAAACATTTAATCAATTAATCAATGGCTACAAAAAGATCTCTCTGACAAATTAAAAGACAAAAAGGACAAATACAAAAATTGGAAAGAGGGACACATAACTAAGGCAGGATATCAGCAGACAGCCAGAATCTGCAAAGACGAAGTCAGGAAAGTAAAGGCTCAGAATGAACAAAGACTTGCAACAAAAGTCAAAGATAACAAAAAAAGTTTCTTCCAACACATAAATAACAAGAAAAAAAATCAAGGAAACAGTCAGTCCACTAAAGAGAGAAGATGGCAAGGAAGTAGCAGGCAATAGAGAAAAAGCAGAGCTGCTTAACTCATTCTTTGCATTGGTCTTCAAGCAAAAAGATACTATAGCCCAACCTACCAGAAATATAACTGTAAAAAACAGACTGGAAATAAAAGTTAAAATAAGCAAAAAAATAGTAAGAGAACATCTATCTGACCTTGATAAATACAAATCACCAGGGCCTAATGTATTATATCCCAGAGTTCTAAAGGAGCTGGCAGATGTCATCTCAGAACCATTGCACCACATCTTTCAAAAATCCTGGAACACCGTGGAACTACCAGAGGACTAGAAAAGAGCTGATGTGGTTCCCATCTTCAAAAAAGGAAAGGAAAAAAAAAAAAAAAACCCAGACCCAGGAAACTACAGACCAATCAGCCTAACATGTATTTTAAAATTATGGGTATTTTAAATTATGGATATTAATTCAGCCAAATTTATTTAATTCATTTTATTCGATTTTAAATTTTGTATATCTATGTGTTTTATTTCATGGCTGTGCACCGCCCTGAGTCCTTCGGGAGTAGGGCGGTATAGAAATTCAATAAAATAAATAAATAACATCAATACCCAGGAAGATACTGGAAAAGATAATAAAAAAACAGACCTAGACCTGCCAACACCTAGAAACAAGTAAAGTAATAACTAGCAGTCACCATGGGTTTGTTAAAAACAGATCATGCCAAGCCAATCTTAATTCATTCTTCAACATAGTGACTAAATTAGTAGACCAGCGAAATACCGTCAATGTAACATACTTAGACTTCAGCAAGGCATTTGACAAAGTAGACCACAACCTACTTCTTTGTAAACTAGAAAAAAGTGGGATAGATAGCTTCACCACCAGATGGATTCGCAACTGGCTGACAAACTGGACTCAACAATAGTCCTTAATGTGTCTAAGTCTACATGGAGAGAAGTAAGCAGTGGGGTGCCACAAGGTTTTGTCTTAGGCCCAATACGCTTCAATATCTTCATAAATGACTTAGATGAGGGAATAGAAGGGGAACTCAGCAAATTTGCAAATGATACTAAGCTGGCAGGAATAGCGAACACTCTAGAAGATAGGCATAAGATCCAAATGGATCTTGACAGACTTGAACACTGGGCCCTATCTAACAAAATGAAATTCAATGCAGAGAAAAGTAAAGCCTTTAGGTAAGAAAAACCAAAAGCACACATATAAACTGGGGGAAACCAGGCTTAATAGCAGTGACTGTGAGAGGGATTTTGGAGTCTTAGTGGACAACCAGCTAAATATGAGCAAGCAGTGTGCAGAGGCAGCTAAAAAAGCCAATGCAATTCTAAACTACATTAACAGAGGGATACAATCAAAATCATGTAAAGTACTTTATACCACTCTATAAAGCCCACACCTAGAGTACTGCATCCAATTCTGGTCACGACGCTATAAAAAAGATGTTGAGATTCTAGAAAAAGTGCAGAGGAGAGCAACCAGGATGATACGGGGATTGGAAACTAAAACATGAAGAACAGTTACATGAATTAGGCATGGCTAGTCTAGTGAAGAGAAGAGAAGGATCAAGGGAGACATGATAGCAGTGTTCCAATATTTGAGGGGCTGCCACAAAGAGGAGGGGGATCAAGCTATTTTCCAAAGCACCTAAAAGGCCAGACAAGGAATAATGGATGGAAACTGACCAAGGAGAGATTCAACCTAGAAATGAGGAGGAACTTTCTGACAGTGAGAACAATCAACCAATGGAACAGCTTGCCTTCAGAAGTTGTGGGAGCTTCATCACTTGAGACTTTCAAGAAAAGATTGGACTACCATTCGTCAGAAATGGTATGGGGTCTCCTGCTTGAACAGGGGGTTGGACTAGATGACCAATAAATTCCCTTCCAAGTCTGTTAATCTGTTAAATTAGAAAGAATTATTCCACAATGTGTTTCCATTACCAGAAAGAGTTTCCTGAAAATGAAACAATTATCAAAATACCATGATGTAATTTTTCATGGCAAATTATGTCCTTTTCTGTATCATTTCCAGTCTTTATTTTTTTATTCCTTTATTTATTCCTAGAACCTTATATTATTTTCATATGAAAGCACTGAAGTGCTGGGCTTCTAACCTTTTCATGTATTCATTAAATACAATTTTGTATTTTAAACATTGGAAATAAACTTGTGAGCCTCCAAATGTTGCTTAACTCTTACTATTGATCATTGCTAGCTGTCCAGACAAGAAACATAGTAAGATGAGTTAATTCTATTTTATTGTAAACACTAACACAATTTTGCATGTTTGAAGGGTACAAACTTCCCGCTACTACTTTTTAATGTTCTGATTAAAAAGTCCTTCCTAATTTTCTTTTTCTGATCTTTAAGCCATTGATTCCCCAATCTAACATTGTAGGCATGCTAATAGACATGTTCTAATTCAGCAAATTCTGAATGCTATGCATAAGTTTCCTATCCATATTTTAAAAAGAATCTAAGTCATTGCCAAGAATAGTAGTGTTGTGTTAGTACCTTTTTTTTTCCTTGTGTCCTGTGTGTAAATCTGCAAATTATCTTAAGGGAGATAGCTGAAACATCCATATTTTTCTAAGCCCTGTGGAATGAACTGCCCCCGGAAATACGTAAGATGTCCGACCTCCGGGTGTTTCGCTGCGCACTGAAGACCCTGTTGTTCCGCCAGGCCGGGCTATCAATATAATAATTTTAAATTGGGGTATTTTAAATTTTTTGGGGTTTTAAACCGGCCAAATCTATTTAATTATTTTAATTTTTAATCATTGTTGTGTCTTGTGCTTTTAAATTGGCTGTACACCGCCCTGAGTCCTTCGGGAGAAGGGCGGTATAGAAATAAAATTATTATTATTATTATTATTATTATTATTATTATTATTATTATTATTATTATTATTATTATTGAAGGTGAAATCAGAATATGATTAATAATTGGCTCATTTTGTCAATTTAACAATAAAATCATCTGAAAGATCTAAAAAAAACCTCTCAATATAAATTAAAACAGTATAATCATTGTCAAAATGTTAATAGAATCTAATATGGTGATATTAGCATGCTTGTTTTGTAAATCTAAAAGACTGCTCTCAGATGTGGAACCTAGGAAATATGCTCCTAACCTTTAAATTCATATCTGCTAGGCTATTGCTAACACAATAATAAAATATGTCTTTCTGTTGTAACAGAGAGCTTTATGTACTTTGCTCTATGATCCAGGAAATGTCACTGTAGTGATAGCAGAGAAGGACTTTCAGCCAGAAAGGACAAACTTGTCAGCATGCATGAAGGGCTATATTATAAATCAGAGGCGTCCAGAATGATTCAAACATAAGCCATTTTGAGTGGTTTGTTCTTGAAACAAAATACCTGTTGTACCTATAGCAGATTATGAGAACAGAACAATATATAGTGTTTAGTTCTGAATTCAGACCAAAATGTGCCCATTTACAGGTGTTCTTTATTGATCCCTGGTGATTTGATGATTATCTTATATCTTACCATTAGAACTATTGCTATTGACTGAGGGTAAGTGGGATAATTTGGTGTGGGCATGGAGCGCTGGAGAGCAGGAAGAACAGGTGTATTCATGATCTCATTCAACTATTGTGAAAGCTTACAATAGAATGAAGAATAAGACCATTGAAGTCGGATGGCTAACATATTAAACAAACTAATAAAACGTGAGAGACTTATGATTGAACTATTATTGCAGAAGCTGTTGAATATAAACTGATCTGTATGCAAAAAAAAATTGGGGTTTGCAGAAATTTTTTGGTGTGTATCTGTGATGGGTTTCAAATTTTTTTACTACCTGTTCTGTGGGTGTAGCTTGGTGGGCGTGGCTTGGTGGGCATGGCAGGGGAAGGTTACTGCAAAATCCCCATTTCCTCTGGATCAGCTGGGACTCGGGAGAAAGAGAATAGACAGGGGCGGGGCCAGTCAGAGATGGTATTTACCGGTTCTCCAAACTACTCAAAATTTCCGCTACTGGTTCTCCAGAACTGGTCAGAACCTGCAAAACCCACCTCTGGTGTGTACGCATTTATACATGCTCTGGTCTCTTACTCATAATTTGCTCAGAATAGCATTGAAATTCTGAATTGAAAATATGTGTTATATGTTTGCTAGCAACATGTAACAGAGAGCATTGGTTTATGTTCTGCAGATACAAAATATATAAAGTACAGATACAGATACAAAGTATATAAATAGCAGAATCTGATAGCAGAGTTTGGTGGAAGAATTTGGGAGTGAGTGGCTTTTGTATTGTGGTAATATAATAAATTCCACTTCTGCAGCTGAACAGAACCAGCTGGTTTTGTTTGTTTGTTTGTTTGTTTGTTTGTTTATAGGCAGACTAGCTATCTTAATAGATTTTGTTTTCTTGATCTTTTCCAACTGTATATGTGATCTGACATCTAGAATAGTATAATGCTTCAAGTGTAATCTCTGTGGAATATGGAGCACTCAAACTGTCCCAAGCTTTCTGGACAAAATGCCACCAGCTTTGAATATTGTGATAGAATGTTCTGAAGAGGTCATTTTGTTCCAAGTTCAAAACAATATAATTTTTATTTTGAGTACATCTTTTTGCCATGGTTGAGTACATCTGTAGTGATTAGTACTTTGGACAATGTTCAAAGAATTTTTCCTAAAAAGACATAAGATTAAATTGACTTATATTTTAAGAATGATTAATTGCAAAGTTATGTTTTAGGGTTTGCTAGCCAGCTGCTGGACAATCTACCTGCATTATGCTTATAGCACAAAGCATCAGTAGGGAGTTAATTAAAGAAAAAAACATTACCTGTCCTTACAAGGGGGAAAAAAAACCTCTATACAGTCTTTTCCAAATGATCACATCTTAAACAATGTTATAAATAACATGCTTATAATGATTTCTGTATTTATAGAATAGTATAAAAGAGTGAGAAGGAAATATCATTAAGCATATCAAATAATAGAAAGTTAACATGAACTTGTGTTTGATACTGAAAGAAAATTATGTTAATTATTTATAGATTCTTTTATCAAATTAAATGCAGAAATATTTTTTTTTCTAACTACACTATTTCATTATAAAAATTATAAGTTGGAAAATGGCACTATAATGACCCACTAAACTACATGTAGTTTTTGACTTATACTCATTCATTTAATGATTGTTCAAAGTTATAGTGACACTGAAAAAAGTGACTTACAACTATTCCTCATATATATAACCATCACAGCATTCCCATGATCATATGATCAAAATTTCAGCTTTTGGTAACTGGCATGTATTTATGATGGCTGCAGTATCCTGGGATCATCTGATCACCATTTGCAACCTTCCCAGCTGTCTTCTGACAACCAAAGTCATTGGGAAAGCCAGATTTGCTTAATGACATGATTCGCTTAACTGCATGGCAAAAAGTTGTAAAACTGGGTGTGACTCACTAACCAACCATCTTACTTATCAACTGAAATTCTGGTCTCAGTGGTGATTGTAAGTCAAGGACTAACTGTAATTGTTCTTTTGAAACAGGATGGATTTGTTCTATTTCTGAGAAGTTAAAGGTGAGCATTTCTCAAGATGACAGCTTAAAAACTAACAAAAAGTGCATATTATGTTTCCTTTAATAGACTAACATGGTCTATTGGAAGGGTTGAGTTGGAGCCTGTTCCTTCCCACCGAGACCCGCACAGCCTCCAGGCACCAGGACATCACTTCAAGGGCATCATTGGGGTGGTCTGGGGTGGAGATGTACAGCTGAGTGTCATCAGTGTACAGATGGCACTGCACCCCAAAACCACGGATGATTTCACCCAGCGGCTTCACATAAAAGTTGAACAGGAGAGGCGAGAGGACCGACCCTTGCGGCACCCCACAAACAAGGCGCCTTGAGGTCGATATCTGCCCCCCTGCCAACACAGACTGCAACCGGTCGGAGAGATAGGAGAACCACTGTAACATGGTGCCTCCCACTCCCAACCCCTCCAGCTGGTGCAGCATGATACCATGGTCGATGGTATCAAATGCTGAGAGGTCTAATAGGACCATAGAACAGATGAACAACCCCTGTCCCGAGCCCTCCAAAGATCATCATCATTTGAAAGGTTTAGTAAATTTGTGTCAAATATTAGCATCGTTAAAAATCACCAAAACTTTGCTTGTTCACTTTGTATTAGGATAAGGTGACCAGACAGGACAGTTCCGCTTTTGAACAATTTGTCCCGCGTCCCACGGCGTTTTTAAAAAGTCCCAATTTTTGGAAAGAATGCACGACAAGCTAGGGAACGGCGCAGTGGTGGGTTGCTCCCGGCTGCCTCTGAGTTCCAGCTGATGGCTAGAGGGAAAAAAACTGTTTAAACTCTTGCTGCGGGGCTTCAAAGGGCCGCCCTACAGCTTGTCAGTGTTAAAAGAAAACAAATGAGTAGACCGATGCCTGCAAAAATAGAAAAAACATCCCCTTAAAGCTTCAGCATAGGTTAATTAGCACAAGTTGATTAGATCGGCTTCCCT
Source organism: Pantherophis guttatus (assembly GCF_059756535.1). NCBI lineage: Eukaryota > Metazoa > Chordata > Lepidosauria > Squamata > Colubridae > Pantherophis > Pantherophis guttatus. Next base: position 126,055,294 of record NC_142066.1, read on the forward strand.
CTCAGAGCAAATCAACTTCTCAGCTGATTTGCTCTCAGCTGTTTTGCTCAGGACTCTGTAGTTGCTAGCTGCAGAGTGCTGGAGATTTTTTCCCCCTAACTATGCTGAAAAAGCAAAACTGAAAGTAAAGCCGGGTCTGCTACAAGGTGGCAAAATGAGGCAGAGAGAGATTTCTTTTTCTTTTTCCTCACCAAAAAAGGTAGGTGCAAAACTGCAAACAATGGGAAATTTAGGGCAAAAGAGGAGAGTTCAAGATTTTAAAACACAAAAGAAAAAAAGCTCTATTTAACTAGGGAATTGTAATAATTGAGATACTATTAATTGTATATTGTGTTGAAAGCAGAAATGGTTAAGTTGTGGTTTGGAGGAATATATGGGGGAAATTATTTGGGTTATTATTATTGGTAAATATAATTAATTGATTTGTCAGAAATTGGATTGCATGGAAATAATTGGAATATTCATGTTCATATTGATTAATATACAAACAAGATAGTTATATAACTAATTGATTTATATTAAAATGTTGAATTTGTATTAAACAACTGTATTACATAATTACATAATTAACCAATGTGAGGATGGACATCAAAATAGATGACAATGGGAAGGGGTATAATATAGAATAGAAGGGAAAAATTGAATTTGATTAAGATTAGAGATGAGGATGAAGGGTAATATTGGTATTTTACAAAAATAGATGAGGAATAAATATGGCAAAAAGGAAATATAGAAATTGTAAATTTAATTGAAATGACAAAACACTGTTTAAATTTGTGAACCAGCCAAATATTCTGTTCAAAGAAAATACATTGTATGTTTGTATCTGTGTTTCTAATTATTGCTATTAATTCATATTTGTTCTCTTTTATTCTTTAAAGTTTAACAACTCATTCTTTATCTTAATATCTTTATATTTGTTTGGGGTTGGCTTTCTTCCCTTTCATCTTTTTTTTTTTGTACAGCAATCTTTCTCCTCAAACCTACCACCTCTCTCTTTTCTTTCCTTCTTACTTTCTCTTCCCCCCCACTTCTTCTCCTCCCTACTTCCTCTTCCTTTCTCCTTCTCCTCCTCTCTTCCTCCCTCTCTTACCCTCACTCCTACTCTAATTTCCCTTCCCTTCCTTCATCCCTCTCTATTGCTGTATCCTTTTATGCATATGGACTATTCAGAGGGCTGAAAAGGTTATTTTTGACCAGTCCTTGCATTTTTGACCAGTCCTCAAACTTATGACTGTCCTCACATTTTATGTTTTTTGCCCTATCTTATCACCATGGTGAAGAGAAGCAGTTGTGAAATGAGTGACACGGTTGTTAAGAATGCTACAATGGGCATAAATCATGACCAGTCATAAGTGTGAAGACTGGTCAAAAGTGCGAGGACCTGTCAGAAATCACTTTTTTCAGCCCTCTGGGTAGTCCTTTTGTGCATATGGACTACTCAGAGGGCTGAAAAAGTTATTTTTGACTGGTCCTCGCACTTTTGACCAGTCCTCAAACTTACGACTGTCCTCACATTTTACGTTTTTGCCCTATCTTGTCACCATGGTGGAGAGAAGCAGTTGTGAAATGCGTGACACAGTTGTTAAGAATGCTACAATGTGCATAAATGATGACCAGTCATAAGTGCGAGGACCTGTCAAAAGTGTGAGGACCTGTCAGAAATCACTTTTTTCAGCCTCTGGTTCGTCCTTTTGTGCATATGGACTACTCAGAGGGCTGAAAAAGTTATTTTTGACTGGTCCTCGCACTTTTGACCAGTCTTCAAACTTACGACTGTCCTCACATTTTATGTTTTTTGCCCTACCTTATCACCATGGTGAAGAGAAGCAGTTGTGAAATGAGTGACATGGTTGTTAAGAATGCTGCATGGGCATAAATGTGAGGATGGTCATAAGTGTGGGGACCAGTCAAAAGTGCGAGGACCTGTCAGAAATGACTTTTTTCTATACAAATAGCCATGGCCACCCGGTCACATGACCAGCTGGCCATGCCCACCCAGTCACATGACCTCCAAGCCACACCCACAAAATGGTGGGTGTCCCGTTTCACCAATGTTAAAATCTGGTCACTTTATATTAGGAGGATGTATATATAACTGTTTAAATATAAGTATTCATAAACTTGGTTTCTGCTAGGGGTTTTTAAAGACAATGATCTAGTTCATGGGTTCAAACTTGATCAGATCACATGACATTACATGAGATATCATGATTTTTTTTTGCCTTTGAGGAACTGGGATGGGCATGGCCTGTGTGTGATGCATTCGGCCTGCAGGCTGCCAGTTTGACACCCCTGGTTTTCAGCCTGTTCATCGTAAGATCTTGCAGTAATAAAATATATTGGACAGTGCTATAAATCTTCTGTAGCATTTTAAAATGAAGCAGAAAAATGGAAGCCCCCACTACATGGAGGGGGAAAAATGGAATATGGATTCTCTAGGGAAAATATTATCATAATCCTGGTTGAAATCCCCTAGTTTAGCAGAGCAAAGATATTACTGGAACCAAGCCTCTACAGTGGACTGATGTTTAAGATCCATAAGGACAAGTAATGTTTAAGTAAAGTAAATGTTCTAACAGGAGGTCTGAGCTTCTGAAGTTTCTATTTTCATAGTGGGGAAAATAGGAAAGAAGCTTGGGCCATTCTACTCTGCCTGTAGAAGTTAAACTGAAGCAAAGAGCCTGAGAGTTTTCAATCTTTTTATTGTAAATGCAGAAAAAGCAGAAGAACACGAAACAAATTTATCTAGTTTTCTGTCTCTGTCTAACATTCTAAGAAAAAGATGTAAAGAATCAGTGCTACTTCATCTCTAAGGGATTCTGGATTCTGAATCCCCTGTTCTGAAGTTAAATACAATGGGGCAGTAACCTAACATATCTCATCTACATTTCAAAGAATAAAGAATAAATTTATGATCTGTAGTCTTGACAGTTTAGAAAATATGTAGATTGCAAATGGCTTCTCATGGTTGTACAACACCAATAGAAATATGGTTGGGGCTACATAAATAAATAAATCTTAATAATTGAAATCATTTGTGGATATTGTGCCCAGTGCCATAGTTTTTTGATGTGACAGTATTTTGAATTTGTCCCAATGAACAAATTAAGAAAATAGCAAATACGTAAATAAAATAAATTCCTTCCTGTTTGATTTTCTTTCATTTTCTATTTTGGGAAAGAGAGGAACATTTTCCCACATTGAGCAAAGAAATGAAGTGTTTTCTGAGGCATGTCTTTGTGCATTTCTAGACGGAAAATGCAAATGATGGCTCAGTGCACATAAAATAATTAGATAGAAATGTGATTCATTTATTTTTTGTACTATTAGGATGCAGCGTGAATTAGGTCACGAGGAAAGGAAGAATGAATCTGCCAACAGTTTTAAATTACTTTTTGGAACAAACGGTAAAATTGAGATGAAGTTTGCATAGTCTGAATGGACCAATTTAGGGCCAAGGTAAATGTTACAATAGCAGATTTAAAGTCAGGTTGTTACCAAATTTATGTGAAACTAGTGATAGACTGGAGAGTGGGGGAAGGGCAGGCACAATTTAAATAGTACAAAATTCTACACAAGCAGAATTTGAATGTTTCCTGTCTATCTTGTGTACTATAATTTAAGATGAAACTGAAATGGCTTCAACTCAGTTGTTTTTTTTTTTTCCTCAGAAGATGGTTTCTGTGGCAATTGTGAGTATGGTTCCTGATGAGGTAAAGCAGAATTGGGTGATCTTTAAGTCCTCCAAATGGTGCTGCATCTCATCTTCCATCATCCTGTTTGCTATTGTCTGGAGCATATGAAAAATTGTAGATAGACCTTTGCCATTCTCAAAGTTAATGAGTAAATACAGAATTCACTAAAGAAGGCTGCTGACTTTTCATTTAGATTTCTTCTTTATATAGAGGCCTTGTAGCCTCCTTAGAATTCTGAGAACATGTAGAAATTCTCAAAAATAAGTGTGGGACTGAAAAGAATTTGCTTTTCATAAATTAGCTCCAATGCTGCAAAATATCCATTTCCTAATAGGTAAACCGGCGTTATCATTGCCACAAGTAAGAACAATTTGGTTTCTCTTCAAGGCCAAGACTCTCAAGAGACAGTGACATCCCATCCTATTTTGGGAAATTGTTTGAGGTAACCAGTTTTTCTAAAATCATATCACTGGAGTTGATGAATTGCTGGAAACTGTGCCCTCTCCAAGATTATGAGATCAGAGGCAAAGCTGAAATAGCTGCAGTTAAGACAGAGTGAGCACCTATCATTAAGAACTGGCAAGATTAAAACTTCTCGTGTATTAATGACTTTTGGGGAATAACATTTCTGCAATAATGAGAGACAGCCAACAGGTAAATAGACATTTATTCAGCAATGAGTGGCATTGAGAGGATTATATTACTTACAAACATACCTAGTACATTGTGTTCATTTGTGATCAGTATTATTTTTGCTGTTGTCTTATAAATTTTACATTTTACAGTTGTCTTATAAGTTATACATTCAAAAGCACTTTGTTTTCAATACAGTTTGGGGTTTTTTTTAGAATGTGGCCTGGTCATTTCCCCATCCTGTACTATCATGACATAATTACCTTGGCTTCCTTGCATGAGACCTATCCATTTGGAGATAAGCCTTTTTTTATCTCTTCCTACATTAGGGAATACCTCCCAGAGATGTCCTGCTTTGCAGATTTATGTTTGCCTTCAACTTCCCTCAGGGTTCATTGAAACTAAAATAATCTTATGAATTTCTTTCATGTATATCCAACAGCATGGACCACTTCTTCTTGATTATTATTTGGACTAAACTGCTACCACAGTAGTCTGAAAACGAATCAGCTTCAAAATACAGACTAAGCTGTCAAAGTGGCTATTCATCTTGGACTTCTCTTGGCTTTCTCCCAGCACTAGCCTTGCTATGCCAAACTATTAAAGTGAATCACAGTTGGAACAGTCAGAAAAGAAAAAGGATGAGTATTCCCTTCTGCTCCCTCGTTTCATCCAGAATGAACTTGGTATTTGGTGTTGTTTTTTTTCAGACAGGAGAGCACATTTTCAAACAAGCTGCTAGATTTATTATAAAAGAACAATTATGAGGTCTGTGTGAGGTAGAGGGGCATTTTGCAAAACAAGCAAACAAAAATTCCAGAAACTGGTGTGTTATTTTATGGAATGCCAGCCTCACTATTCACTCAATAGTGAATAATCACTATACAAAATATAGTATAGTATATTTTACTATAGTATAGTATAATCAATACAAAATATAATCAGTTTAGGCAGAAAGTCCTTTAAAAAGCAAATAATGAGTCAAAAAGCATCATCCATTGAAGAAAAGGGGGTGGGGCTAGCTGGTCATGTGACCGGGTGGGTGTGGCTATCTGCATAGGGACTACTCAGAGGGCTGAAAAAAGTCATTTCTGACTGGTCCTCGCACTTTTGACCGGTCCTCGCACTTATGACCATCCTCACATTTATGCCCATTGCGGCATTCTTAACAACTGTGTCACTCATTTCATAACTGCTTCTCTTCATCATGGTGACAAGATAGGGCAAAAACGTAAAATGTGAGGATAGTCGTAAGTTTGAGGACTGGTCAAAAGTGCGAGGACCAGTCAAGAATAACTTTTTCAGCCCTCTGAGTAGTTCATATGCACAAACGGACTACCCAGAGGGCTGAAAAAAGTGATTTCTGATAGGTCCTCGCACTTTTGACCGGTCTTCGCACTTATGACTGGTCATGATTTATGCCCATTGTAGCATTCTTAACAACCGTGTCACTCATTTCACAACTGCTTCTCTTCACCATGGTGACAAGATAGGGCAAAAACATAAAATGTGAGGACAGTCGTAAAAAATTATTTTTGACTGGTCCTCGCACTCAGTCAAAAATAATTTTTTCAGCCCTCTGAGTAGTCCATATGTATAAAAGGATACAGCAATAGAGAGGGATAAAGGAAGGGAAGGGAAATTAGAGTAGGAGGGAGAGAGGGAGGAAGAAAGGGGGAGAAGGAGAAAGTAAGAGGAAGTAGGGAGGAGAAGAAGAGGGGGGGAAGAAGAGGGGGGGAAAGAGAAAGTAAGAAATAAAGAAAAGAGAGAGGTGGTAGGTTTGAGGAGAAAGATTGCTGTACAATAAAAAAGATTAAAGGGAAGAAAGCCAACCCCAAACAAATATAAAGATATTAAGATAAAGAATGAATTGTTAAACTTTAAAGAATAAATGAGAACAAATATGAATAAATAGCAATAATTAGAAACACACATACAAACATACAATGTATTTTCTTTGAACAGAGTATTTGGCCGGTTCACAAATTTAAACAGTGTTTAGTCATTTCAATTAAATTTACAATTTCTATATTTCCTTTTTGCCATATTTATTCCTCATCTATTTTTTTAAAAAACCAATATTACCCTTCATCCTCATCTCTAATCTTAATCAAATTCAATTTTTCCCTTCTATTCTATATTATGCCCCTTCCCATTGTCATCTATTTTTATATCCATCCTCACATTGGTTAATTATGTAATATCACAGTTGTTTAATACAAATTCAACATTTTAATATAAATCAATTAGTTATATAACTATCTTGTTTGTATATTAATCAATATGAACATGAATATTCCAATTATTTCCATGCAATCCAATTTCTGACAAATCAATTAATTATATTTATCAATAATAATAAACCAAATAATTTCTCCCATATATTCCTCCAAACCACAACTTAACCATTTCTGCTTTCAACACAATATACAATTAATAGTATCTCAATTATTACAATTCCCTAGTTAAATAGAGCTTTTTTTCTTTTGTGTTTTAAAATCTTGAACTCTCCTCTTTTGCCCTAAATTTCCTATTGTTTGCAGTTTTGCACCTACCCTTTTTGGTGAGGAAAAAGAAAAAGAAATCTCTCTGCTTCATTTTGTCACGTTGCAGCAAAGACCCTGCTTTACTTTCAGTTTCGCTTTTTCAGCATAGCTAGGGGTAAAATAATCTGCTCCAGCACTCTTTGCAGATAGCAACAGAGCCCTGGCAAAACAGCTGAGAGCAAATCAGCTGAGAGTCGGGAGGCCAATCTAATGATGCTGAAGCTGAAGGGGCTGTTCTTTCTTGCTGTTTGCTTGCAAGGAGGTAAGTGCTGCGAGGCACAGGCCAAAGGGTGGGGGCCACCCTCCTTGCCACTTAGCCCCTCCTGCCGCCCCCCTTGCCTCTTACCATCCCCTAAGGCATTCCACTGCCCCCCAGGGGGCAGTACCACCCACTTTGGCAACCATTGGCTTAAGTACTTAATTACTTAACAACCGGTTCTACTGAAGTAGAATCCCACCACTGGGTCTACCCATTTATTTTTGCAGGTGTCGGTCTACTCATTTGTTTTCTTTTAACACTGATCAGCTGTAGGGTGGCCCTTTGAAGTCCTGTGGCAGCTGCGAGGCCAATAAAATTATAAAAAAACACCGAACCGTTTGTTAAACTGCTGGCTTGCCCACCCCTCCCAGTGGTGCGGAAGGGCAGGGCAAGGGGCGGGGCAAATCAGCAATTTAACAAACGGTTTGGCCGAACTGCCTAGAACTGGCAGAATCCCACCACTGGATGTTTCCTATCACATGCCCTTCTCAGAGTTTCATTGTCTCTTTGCAGCCCCTATACTCTTCTGTACCCTAACTTTTATAGATATGTATGTTATTATAAGTAGGTACAACTAAATTACGTTTATATATGAAAAGTTAAAGCATCAAAAGGTAAATATATGCAGGAGCAACAACCATGTTCAGAACAAAAATCAATTTCATGCATTTTCAAAACAAGGTCCTTCTTTTCCTGTTATTTTTGGTATTCACACGCTGAAGTGACTGCAGAAACACTGAGATAGTACTTTTGAGATGACACTATAAAAAACTAGCAAAATACTTCTTGAAAGCACATTTTAATTTATTTATAATTTTGATTTCTATGACTGCCTACTCGAAAACATCTTGGGAAGGCTAACAAGGGTTAAAAATAACAAATATAAGCAATTCAAGGTAAGAATAGAAATAGTCCTTACCAAATGCCCATGGTAAGAGTCAGATCTTCAAGGTTTTCTTGAAAACATGGAAGATTACAGCTGTGAAGACCATGGATAAAGAACACATACCTTTGGATTTCACAATATGACATTATTAAATAGAAAAGACTTGTAGTATGCCCACCCTTTTGAATCTTACTGGGTGGACCAAGGCAGGAGAAGAAAGGTAAGTATGCAAACTTGATGCCATGTATGTCTTCATAAGTCACAATCATCAAATTATATATTAAATCTACTGGTAACTAGTACAACTTGTTCAGGAGATCCTGTCTGAGACAATGAATTTCTTGAACAGACTGAGCTGAAAGGTTCATAGCTAATGAACTGCTAGAGTTAACCTGTAAGAAAACTTCAGGCAAAATAGACATGCTTTGGGTGATTTAAGAAGAAAACACATCAAGAAAACATATATTTGGAATTTTGAAGTATTCTAATCTGATAGGAGAGACAGATAAGCAAGTACAAATACAACTAATCATACTAATCATAATGAAAACCTTCCCTCAAACAAGGTTGTTAATCTTTAGTTTGAAGAATGAGTGAGAGGGTATTCCCCTCCCCTCTCCCAATTATTCTGTATGGAAATGTGCATTGTAATAACTGGCACTATTGCCCAAACTGTCTTCTTTTGGGAAGAGCAGGGGACATTATTACCCTCACACTGTCCATTCTTTTATTGGTCTTTGGCTGAAATCTTTCTGTGTCTACACCTTATAGGAGTTTTAAAGTTTTATCTCAAACTGTTTTGTGATTTCAGTGCCAACTATGAATCCTGTAGCTTTTCTTTGTATAAAGAAAATATTACCATTATTATTTTTTATTTTTGATTAGTTATTATCAATTTCCTACTAAAAGTAAGGCAGTATACTTCAGGCAATATTATATTCTTCCTAGGTTGATATACTTCAAGTAAAGGCTTAGGCAAATAATGTCTACTTTCTTGGAGGCAAGAATCTTTTATGAAATAGTGATATTGTATTTTTCTAACGTTGTATTATAATGAGACATTTTTTTCTAAATGTATTATAACCAGACAAAAAGTTCATGTTAGACTTTTGGATTATATTTTTGATGTTATGATCAAAGCAGAAACCATTTTTTGTACAAACTATCATTTTTGTGATTTTATATATATGTGAACCATAATTGCTCATACTGATAGTTGCAATTCTCTATTTTCTTAATTTATTCATCCTTGGAGTCTTAGAAACTTCAACATTATTATTAAAAAATAATATTGTTGGGATTACTGTATTATAATCACAGTATTGGGATGTTAAATCCATATCATTCCAGTTGCTTTTAAATATTCCAATAAGGCATATAATGTGCTTATTATGTGCTTTATTGGAATATTATATCATATTACATAATTCATTTTATATCATATAATTTACAAATGTGCACTTATTTTAATACAAACTCACAACATGTAGATGTAATTCATCTTGGAAATCTTCAACAATTATTTTTATCACTTACACACGTTTCCCTATTTTAAATCTTGCATCAATAATATAATTTATATTAAATTTATAATTTATCTTAAATTTATAATGTTGAGAATATGAATATGATATTTCCGCATTATATTTAAGATAATGTTATGGTAGCTTTGATACCATTTTAATGTACTTATATTCCCTTAATTCTGGAAACTTCTGAATGGCCAGGCCAAGGATGCTATTTAGCAACTTGGACATAAAGTTCAATTGGGTAGATACCATGTTTCCCCAAAAATAAGATCCTGTCTTATATTTTTTTGAACCCTGAAATAAGCACTTGGCTTTATTGCCATGCGCTCAAAAGCCTGATTGGGCTTATTATCAGGGGATGTCTTACTTTGGGGAATAAGGACTACTTTTATGCTATGAAATACAGTTAGCCCTCGATTTACAAGTATTTGTTTAACAAACATTCAAAGTTACAATGGCATTGAAAAAAGTGATGTATAACCAGGCCTTGAACTTATGTTTGTTACAGTATCCCCATAGTCATATGATCAAAATTAATGAGCTTGACAATTCATAGTTGTAGCATCCCGAGGTCACATGATTGCCACTTACAACCTTCTGACAAGCAAAGTCAATGAGGAAAACCAAATTTGCCTAACAATTGTATGATTCATTTAAAAACTGCAGCAAAAAGTATTTTAAACTCATATCTCTATGGAGATATTCAATCATTCAGGTAATGGTTGTCCCAAAGGTGGTTTTCTTTATTTTTTGTTGAAGACCTTTTGCTTCTCATCCAAGAAGCTTCTTCAGTTAGAATTGGAGGGTGGAGAATGAAAGGATTTATATTTCTTGCAGCCATCTGGTGGTTAGCAGTCTCTCTGAGTGTTGTGCAGGCCACATGGAGGTTTATCTGTGTTCTTAGGGTCACCTGAATAGTGCAAATGGTATGGAATCTTTAAAATCATACATGATTTACTTAACAAACATATTGCTTAGTGACAGAAATTGAGTCTCATTTATGGTCATAAATTAAGGAGTACTTCTAAGTGGCATTACCATCTAATGGATTTTTGGATTTTCTGGAATGTATGGATGCCGTCTTACTAATTATTGGATATCTGCTCAAGCTATACAAGATACGTACAAAATTTTAAAATAAAAAAAAAATACTACTTCTAGTAACAACTTGGTTCATGTGACCAACTGAATCACAAAAATCCATCACAATTAGCTAGCTGTATCATCTGAGCACAACACTTGTGATTGGTTTATGATTCACCAATTGGCTTAACTCACAAGTTGGCAGATCAATAGAGATATTAACACCAGGTTTTAAGGACCTAGGTTCATACTTTGAATTAGATCTTCTGTTTTATACCCACATTCGTCATTTATAATAATTATAATGCTTTTTGTCCTTGAATTTTAACCCTCCTTGTCATAATTCATATTTTTTCCCAAGGTCTTGTTTCCTTCAACATCCTTACAATATCTTTGGTTCCCCTCCCCCTGTAACTTCTGCATTAGAATAATAAAAGAGTTATGGGATTGATTTTAATGCTACTAATTGAAAACAACTTTCGTATATATGATTGATATAATAAAGATGTTAGGAATTAGTCTAAATTGATCTGTAAAGAAGCTGAAGAGCTTGACCAGTTTCAGCCTCAGCTTTCTCCATAAGTAAATAGCTGAAGACAATACACTTGGGAGATACAGGCATAGCTGATCCAAAACCTAAACTAGGTAAGATGTTGAGCCCACCAACCTCTAGCAAATTACAGAGAAGAGCAAAGGAAGTCAAGGCACAACTTGAGAATAAGAAGCATGATTCTGCTAATTAGTCAAATTAATGAAAGGAAAATGTCTTAGAGCAGGGGTGTCAAACTCTCAGCCCACGAGCCGGATGTGTCATGTGCTGATCACGCCCACCCTAGTTTAGTGAAACGGGGGAAGTCCTGATATGTCACATGACAACAACATGACAGCGTGAGTTTGACACCCCTACAATGACTGGCTCTTTGGGACAAATAAATTTTAAATTTTCTATCTGTGACTGCATGTTATTGCTGAATTATGTTTAATATCAGATTGAAAACAGACCACCCTTACTGAATTTGAGATTTTTCTCTCCAGATTATTTTGTTAAAGTAAGCTTTATGAATGTTTTCTACATAGAAAGGTTTGATCTTGGTGGAAGATTTAAAACATGTATAAATATTTTGAATTTTTTTATCAGGAACTGCCTGTGTGAAACTTGCAACACATAATCCCAAGAGATGTGAATTTTGTTGTTATGGTTGCTGAGAACTTTATTTCTTTAGTGGCCTTCATTCTTTCTTTCACCGGTTATCTGCCAATAATTTGGGGTAAGGCCAAAAAAAAAAAAGCAGGAAATGACTTCTGACTACTAGTTTCTTTCTTTCTTAGTTTCTCCCTGCTTGGCTGATCAAAATGGAAGCAAATTACTCTTGGTAGGGCTGTGAACTGACCAGTTGGATAAAAGAAAAATCTTTCTTTTGTCTTATTGCTATTTTCATATTTTAGGCTATCTAACTTTAAGTTTACTACTTTCACACACAAATTTAGTCTTTCTGTTGCACAACTGACTCTAATAAATCCATTGACCCTTATATTCATGCTATCATAAACATACTTATGCGGACAAAGATGTGAGTAAAGTTTATGTGTTAGATTTGATAATGACTAGAAAGAAAGTCATAAAGAAGATGAACTCTGGTTCTCAAAAGCCTATGCAACATTGCAATGGTAATGAATGTTAGGAGTGATAATCCAACAATTTAGACCAAACAGGGCCAGGGGTTTCTTAGCCTTGTTTTAGAAATAAATATTCCTCTTAACAACAAGATAGTACATCCAGTGGTGGGTTCCTCCCGGTTCGGCTGGTTTCCGCCGAGCCGGTAGCGGTGATGATATGACGTCACTGAACCAGTTCTGTCCCCCCGCCCCCTGCCCTCCTTCCCCCCGCATTATTCTTACCTTTTATTTTGCCCCACTCCCAATCTATTGCTGTCTCCTGAGTCCCAGCTGATGGCTAGAAGGAAAAAAACTATTTAAACTCTTGCCGCGGGGCTTCAAAGGGCTTCCCTACAGCTGATCAGTGTTAAAAGGCAGTATCCTAGTAGACCAGTGCCTGCAGAAACAAATGAGTAGACCAATGCCTGCAAAAAATAAATGGGTAGATCAGTGCCTGCAGAAACAAATGAGTAGACCGGTGCCTGCAAAAATAAATGGGTAGACCGGTACAGCTCTACAAGCAGTTAAAAGCCTGGTAGACCAGTACCTCTGCTAAATCCTAAATAATTGTCACATGACCATCAAGCCACACCCACAAAATAAGCCATGCCCACAGAACCGGTAGTAAAAAATTTTAGAACCCACCCCTGAGTACGTCAATATAGATATAAATAATCTTTACGACATTTGAAATTCTTTATTTTTTGAAAAATATACAGATGGTTCTCAACTTGCAACAATTGGTTTAGTGATCATTTGAAGTTATAACAGCATTAAAAAAATGAGTTATGAGCATTTTTCATACTTGCAACCATTGCAGCATCCTTGCTGTCATCTGAACAAAATTTGGACACTTGGCAACTGACATGTATTTATGATGGTTACAATGTCCATCTGGGATCCCCTGATCACCTTTTTGTGATCTTCTGACAAGCTAAGTTACAGTTGCTTAACGCACTGTAAACTGCCCTAAGTCAGCTTAGAAGGGCGGCATATAAATCAAATTAAAAAAAAAAAAGTAAATGGAGAAGCCAGATTCATTTTTAAAACCATGTAATAACTTAGTTAACATTAAGAAAACTAAGATCATGGCATCCGTCCCTCTCAATTCCTGGCAAATAGATGGGGTAGAAATGGAGGTAGTGACAGATTTTATTTTCCTGTGCTCCAAGATCACCACAGATGGGGACTGCAGTCAAGAAATTAAAAGACGCTTGCTCTTGGGGAGGAAAGCTATGAAAAATGTAGACAGCATACTAAAAAGCAGAGACATCACCTGCCTACAAAAGTGCATATAGTCAAAGCTATGGTTTTACCAGTTGCAATGTATGACTGTGCAAGTTGGACCATAAGGAAGGCTGAGCACCAAAGAATTGAGGCCTTTGAACTATGGTACTGGAGAAGACTCCTGCGAGTCCCTTGGATTGCAAGGCGAACAAACAAGTCAGTCCTAGAGGAGATCAACCTGACTGCTCTTTAGAAGGCCAGATCCTGAAGATGAAACGCAAATACTTTGACCACCTAATGAGAAGGAAGGACTCACTGGAGAAGAGCCTAATGCTGGGAAAGATTGAGGGCAAAAGAAGAAAGGGACAATAGAGAATGAGGTGGCTGGTTGGAGTCACTGAAGCAGTAGGCGTGATCTTAAATGGAATCCAGGAGATGGTAGAGGACAGGAAGGCCTGGAGGAACGTTGTCCTTGGGGTCAAGATGGGTTGAACACAACTTCGCAACTAACAACAACAAATAACTTAGTGACTGCAGTGATTCATTTAACAACTGTGGCAAGAAATATTATAAATTGGAGCCAAATTTACTTAACTATCTTGCTTAACAACAGAAATTATAGTCTTACTGAGTTCTGTCTGTAAAAAGTAACTGTGTAAAAAAGAAGCTGATATAAAAAAAATCTAGCACGTTTTGTGGAGGATTGTAAAGAGTCTCATGATAAAACTAGCCACTTTTGGATAGTTTCCAAAGCTTCCTTAAAAGAAAGGAGATGACAACTTTATCAAGAAAGATTATGTGCTACTGCATATCCTTCCTTTAGAACAACTTCCAAGTGAGAAGACAAAGATTCCAGTAGTCTACTCCCATTTTGCCCTACAGGGAGTTAACTGCTGAGATGAGAAACTGTAAATCTGATAAAAATATACAATTTTTATTTTAGACATAACTGCAGTTCTTCAAAGTAAGGGACAGTTTTGTGCATATTTTAGAAATATATTAGAAGTTAGGAATTTGCTCATAAATGCCAATTTGGTACAGAGTTTAATGCATAAGGCTAAAACAAGGATATCATGAGTTCTATTCCCACCTTGGTTTTACAATGGAACTGAAAAAAGTGTCTTTTGACCATTTAGCACACAATTTTTGCAGCATCCTCATGGTTAACTGGCAAGTATTTATCAAGGTTGCAGTATTCAGGGGTCACGTGGTCACCTTTTGTGACCTTCTGACAAGCAAAGTCAATGAGGAAGCCAGATTCGCTTAGCAACCATGTTACTAACTTAACAATTGCAGTAATTTATTTAACAACTGTGCAAGAAAGATTGTAAAATGGGGAAAAATGCATTAATAACTTCCTTGCTTAGCAACAGAAATATTGGCTCAATTGTGTTCACAAATTGAGGAATACTGTATCGACTAGGTGACTATTTGGAATAATTAGGATGGATACACAGAATGAATGTCATCCCTGTGAAATAACTCCAGTCTACTGCTAAGATACTGAGTTGGTTGATGCAGAGCCCTCTCCCCCCTTGAATGAGCTGCAGTGGAAGAGTTAACAATGCCCATTTGAATAATTTCCTGAAGATTTATACAGGTTTTCAAACTCTCTTCCTATTAGAGCAAACAAAAGTCCATCTGACATCATAAAGCATTGCTGAAGTTCTTCATATTTTGAAGGACAATTCATTGTATTAATGTGTGATGCAGTATAATTCATCATGCTGGAGGAACAATACTAATCACCCCTCTTGCTTGCAAAAGCCATTGTTCTTCAACTCTTAATGTATCAGAATCAATCTAAGCTCATTTATATTAATCGTGAGTTGTTTGTATAGCAAACTGACAACCAAGAATAATATGCATAGATGCACAATGCAGTGCTTTGTAAGCAGAGAGTTAGCTATTGTATTCTGAACTTTAATAGTAGGAGATTTTTATTTTAAAAATAGATAGGCAGCCACATCCAAAAGTTACACATAATAAGCAATAACTTGCACTACCGCTTCATTAGTAGTAATATGTAGTATCCTATATGAGCTAAGCAAATGACTTTAGTACATGCTATGAAAAGTATAAGCTATACGCTTACTATCTACAGTTGTTTCCCTAACATCTGCACAAGAGACTCTCTGCACCAAGAAGAAATCTCACTGAGCAGAGTTTAAGTACCAAAATGCATTTTATTTTAATATCAAAAATAAATTTAAAAAGGCTGTTTTTTACTGTTTGTTTACTTGTGGTTGACTGAGACACAATTGAATAGATTTATAGTGCATACTAAGCTGAGGCCAAATAAATTATATCATGGCTTGATGTGATATATGTGCCTAATCTAATTCTCCCTGGCTTTAACTTTTTAACATTGAATATGTTGGCACTTTCTCAGTTGTTGCACTACTGTATATGATTTCTTCTCCATCACCAATGTTATAGGAATACTTCCAGATGTTGCACAGCTGTTTCCTACAGGAATTATGCTACCAGTATCATAGCAATTGCCTCTATATCTCAGGTAAAAGCTTGCAGTGTTTCATGTTTCCTTCAATTTCACTTTCTCACTTGATTGTAAGGTCATGTGATATATGGCTATAATTTTGGGATTTCATAATTAAAAAATGACTTGACATGACAAGAATCCTATTTGTTAAAGCTATATTTCAACAGGAAAAAATGAAAAAGAATTCACTTACTGTGTTGTATGAATTCAGTCGTTCTAGTTTGTAAGTAATAATTTAGGAATTAATATATTTGTAACACCCAGTTACTTATGGCTTAATCAGCAAACCATGTTTAACCAAACTACCCATGGTGAAACACCATCAGAGATTTCAAGCCTCATACAGGCTTTCCTTTAACCTTCATAAATTCACATATAATAGACAAAGTGCTGTAAGGACTCATTCTAAGCAATTTTTTTTCTTCTGTTCAATCATATTCTGTGTTTGGAAATTGCCTGTATAAGTCCCTGCAGTTTTCCTGGCAAGGTTTTTCAGAAGTGATTTGCCATTGTCTCCTCCTTAGAGATGACGGAAAGTGAGTAATCACGGTCATCCTTCATGCTCAAGACAGGACTAGAATTCATAGTCTCTTGGTTTCTAGTCTGATGCCTTAACTACTACACCAAACTAGCTTTCCAATGTGAATTTAATCAATGTCTATTCATCATATTCTATTCATATGAAATATTATGAAAAAGTACAATTATTTAATAATATTTAAAAACAATAGTTCTTACTCAGTTGTAAAAAAGCTTTTATATGGCAATGAAAACTTTTCAATTCCAAAGAGCTTATAAAATCATAGGGATAATAGGTCTTCTAGTCCAAACCCCTTACCTATGGCAAAAGACCTTATATCATCTTGGACAAATTGTTGTCCAATCTTATCTTGCAAACCTCCAGTGATGGTGCACACACAACTCCAACTTAGAATCGTATAATTATAATTACAACGTATACTCGTGTCAGGTATACTATAGGGTACTTTTCAATTGCTGCCCTCTTATTTTGATGTTCATAAGTTTAATGTTTTAAAATCTTTGCCCTATGTCATTTGATGTTTCATTTTGTCTCCTTACTCCTTTCCACGAAAAACTGCTCAAAGAGCTTGACAATAAAGTTATTTAAAAATAAAATGGTCTCCAAGGGTTTTTTTTTTTTTAATTACAATCAAATACAAATCAATTCAAATGGTGAAATTGAGGTAGTTAAATAGGCAGAGGAATGATTTGGTATTGCACAACAGATGAGTGAATGTTCTTTGTTTATTGCTCATGTCTGAAAGACCAAAGCTTTCAATCTGAAATATCACATAAGGCTGTTTCAGAGGAGAAATTACCTCAGAAATTGGAATACATTTGTACAATGTGAATTGATTCATGTACAATTTAATATAACAAGAAAAGAACATGCAAAACATCTTGAGCTATGTTATTAAAAGCCATGAAATAAACAATTAATTTTCCTCTGGCTTTCCAAAAATTTTATGAAAACAGAATTTCTGGCTCTATAAAAATTTACAGAAGTGACAATTGTAGCTCCACTGCAGATTGGGCAAGCTGCATAGTGAATTCAATACTTTTTCCTATTCCATTTCAGGATTATGAAAATGGACAGGAATTATTATTCTGGACATCATTCTCACCATTCTCACTGAACTCTAGCAATATCTGAAGAGCCTGCTAGTACTTTGTTTAGTGATATATTCCATAATGAAAGCTCAAAGAATGTAACTAATATAAAGTTAAGCAATTACTAAAAAATATTATTATGTATTAAATGGAAGCAACAGTACCTCACACTGAAATTTATAAGAGGAACCAGAAATAAAACATATTTTTTTGTTGGGTGGTAATGTTAGCATGTCTAAATATTGTACACATGGTCAGACTGGGATAAGTGTGATAGAGACTTCAGTCAGTTATGAAAATAATTTGCTGAGAAAAATGCATTGAAGTTTTACAACTGAAGTAATTTCTCTGTAGATAAATGTGGCTTGTCCACTGTAAAATTGTCCATGATAACCCAAAATCAGAAACAATCTGATATTACTTTTTTAAAACTAGAAAATTTGATAATAAGACACACATTTTTATGAACTCTGGCTCATTTCAACCCCCATGAAAGTCTATTTATGTGATTACTAAGAGTAAATTGACTTGATGACATATAATAAATTAAGCTCATCAGGAGGTAAATACTTTGGGATGAAATGGGAAAAAGGAAGATCTGGTGGTTACCCAGATGATGATTCTAGTATGGACAGATTAGATGTTCCTTATCAATTAATAATTGCAATGCTTTAAACAATTTTTTTTCCTTCTTCTGAATTCTTTATAATATTGGAGTTATGAAAAATAATTCATGGATGTAAATTTGGCATTAGGACAAAAGAAACACAATGGAAAAGCATTTTAATTCCCTCACCCCACCCCCAGGAAATCCCATTACTGGTCTCAGAATGAATAGTTTTGAAACAAAGCAACTGGACCAGCACAACTGAACATGAGACAGCTGAGTTTATGTACATCAATAGCTTTCAAGCTATGTCAGATGGTCTGAAGAAATTCAATGGTTTTTAACAGATTATAATTATTAATTGGTTTGATACAGGGGTGAAATGCTCCTGGTTCAGACCGGCTCGGGCGAGTAGGTAGCGATGGCGGCGGGCAGTTCGGAGAACCAGTAGCAAAAATCCCTGCCCCCGCACCCCATGTCCAGCTGAGCCGCGAGATCATCAGAGACTTTTTTCTTTTAAATACCTCTGACAAGCCAAACTCTGACGATCCAAGCTCTGACAATCCCAGCTGAGTTGCCTGCCAATCAGGCAACTCAGCTTGGATCGTCAGAGCCATTTAAAAGAAAAAAAGTTTTTTCTTTTAAATGGCTCTGATGATCCAAGCTCTGACGATCCCAGCTGAGTTGCCTGCCAATCAGGCAACTCAGCTTGGATCGTCAGAGCCATTTAAAAGAAAAAAAGTTTTTTCTTTTAAATGGCTCTGACGATCCAAGCTCTAACGATCCCAGCTGAGTTGCCTGATCAGCAGAGGGTTTTTTAAAAACCCTCTGACGATCAGGCAACTCAACTGGGATCGTCAGAGCCTTCTGAAAGCATTTTTTTAAATGGTTTTACATGTAAAAAATGGTTTTAAAAGTAAAAATACGCCCACCCAGTCACATTACTGCCCCCACTAAGCCACGCCCACAGAACCGGTAGTAACAAATTTTAGATTTCACCACTGATTTGATATCTGTAATCTGTCCCCAATGATACTTTCATCTGATCATTCTCTCTTCTTCCCACATTTCCCTCCTGTTTATTGAAATGCATTTTAATGCTATATCCATTAAGCTACTTTATGAATCTTATGCAATAAGATGTAGCTTGCCGCAGTTTATGCCTTGGTCTTATAAAATGCTACCAGCTTCCTTCTGATCTGCCACTATAAAATGCAATTATTCTGGGTATCTCTTGTGGTTCAATAAAATCTTCTAATAAATAAATGCAGCCTAAACTATAGGAATGTGAATTAGTTCAAAGAAAGTTGTGACTGGCTTGAGGAAGTCAGATTTCTTAGGTTTCTGTAGGGTAGAAAGTCCCTAGTTTGGAGTCTCAATATGTGTTGGGCTACTAGTAATGCACTATATATGAAACTAGATTTGGGACAACTGAAAAAATGCAGCTGGTGTATCTGGAGAATCCCAGCTGAATCAACACCAGCTCTGAAGTAACTGTACTGGCTACCAGAAGACTTCCAGGCCCAAATCAGAGTTGTGATTATTACCTTTAGAGTAGGGTTTTTGTTTTTTCTAAACCTTTTCCTTCTTTCATTTTCTTATCCTTATTTATTGAATGATTGATTTCTGCAGTTGATATGCCACTCAATTTCAAAAAGGCTCTGAGCAGAAAATATATAGAACAGAAACAGTAATAACTGTTTGGCCTCTGGGCTCTGCAACATCTAGTTTTCAAGTATTTGTTAGGAAATAATTTTTGTGCTTGTGGCCCAAAGGTATGTTGTCTATACAGCACAGCATTTTTGAAGGCCTGCTTTTTTGTCTATTAATAATATCCGTTTAAGAAATAAACATTTTCCCACTACTCTGTAGATAATTTGAGAGATTATTCATTTAGCAAAACTTATATTAATAAAATATAAAATATTTTATTAATACATATTGGAATCATGCTTGATCAGATAAAGTACCTGTTTTGTCAAATATTTTGCTTTTGTTATGGCCAACTAGAATTCTATGTAAAAAACAGAAATGGAATATAAACTCACATAAACAATTAATAGTGGAGTTAATATTTAATCATCATGATAAGCAGTCACTAATACCTTTCCTGAATTTGTTTCATCTTCTTTTCCTGAACTGTCATTAGAGACTCTGTATCATTTAAAAAAAAAAAAAAAACAACACCCACTGAAAATAAGACTTTCCTTTTACTTCAATAAATGTTCCTGTAGTCAACTCTACCAGATAATCTTGCATTCTATCATTCCTCTTTCCACTGTATATAACCACTTTCAAAATCATAATTTTAAAAAATATGATTATTTAGCTTAATCTGTTATAGAGTGTATGTATGTATGTATGTAATTTTGCTAAAATGGATTATAGTGCATTCTTTCTGTTCATTGTCATAATTTAAACAGGATCTGTTTCGGAGTCACGAAGGAGACAGATCTTACATGCAATTTATGGGCTCCCGGCTATATATCCTATTCTATGCCTATGTTTTGGGTATATATTGGCCATAGCTGACAGCAGTGACCTACTGTTATCAGAAGGAAAAGATGAGTCTTTCCTTTTTCTCCTGTGTGCCTATTGCATTGCAGCTATAGCCTTAAAAGTTTGAACCCTAAATAAACCAAAGCTGAATATTTCTTTAAGTCCTCTTTGTAATATTGTGTAATTATTGCATGATTAAAAAATTGTGGCCTTTTATAGCTTGCCTTCCTATCAGAGTCAAGGTCAATGTTTTTAGTATTGTTCCTTATGTTATTTTCAGAATAGGTAGGTAGGTTGAGGTATTAATAATAACGCCCTGCACGGCTCAATGCTCAGAATATTTCAGAATATTTGTGCCATATAGAATCATTTATATCGGTGAAATGAGGAGCTGGGGAAAAGAAGGGAAAGCTTTGCACTTATGTCCCATGCTTTGGCCTACTCCTAGAAATCAGGATGATGCTTTCTTTGATGGTATTTAGGAAGGCAATTAAGACAGCTGATTCACAAAATTGACATCTAAATTATAATTATGAAATTCCTGCCTGTTTATGGACTGTAGGGTGGATACCTTGTAGATTATATGTTGCACATTATTATTTTTATATATATTTTACATTCTAAGCCCCTATTTATTCTGTAAGTTCTTTTGAGAGTCTGCCAATATACAGGTTAAAAATAATAAAAGGCTAAGAGTGATGTCTGGATTGTTGGTTGCTCACAGTTATATTTGGTTAATCAAAAGACTCAAATATATAATTTTTGTTTAAATAACTAAAGCAGCTTTTAGGTTTTGGAATTGTGAACATAATTGTCTTTTAGAAAATTCAAATTATGAGATAGGAATTGGTTGTTTTCAAGGGATGGTTCTCAACTGATAATTCTTGGGTTGTTGGGTAAATATGTTAAAGTCTCCTTTAAATTATTTGACTGTATCCATGTATTTACCCTGCCAACAAAAGTGTGTATAGTCAAGGCTATGGCTTTTCTAGTTGCAATGTATGGCTCTGAAAGTTGGACCATAAGGAAGACTGAGCGCCAAAGAATTGAGGCCTTTGAACTATGGTGCTGGAGAAGACTCCTCTGAGTCCCTTGGACTGCAAGGTGAACAAACAAGTCAGTCCTAGAGGAGATCAACCCGACTGCTCTTTAGAAGGCCAGATCCTGAAGATGAAACTCAAATATTTTGGCCACCTAATGAGAAGGAAGGACTCACTGGAGAAGAGCCTAATGCTGGGAAAGATTGAGGGTAAAAGAAGAATGGGACAACGGAGTATGAGGTGGCTGGATGGAGTCACTGAAGCAGTAGGCATGGGTTTAAATGGATTCCAGAGGATGAGAGGAGACAGGAAGGTCTGGAGGAATTTTGTCCATGGGGTCGCAATGGGTTAGACATGACTTCGCAATTAATAACAACAACAATTTATTTTTCTTGGCAATAATCTGAAAGAGGTTAATCATTGCTTAGGTCTTCTGGATTTTTTTTCTTTTTAACTCCCTTGATATTCCTTGAGACTTAGGGTGGCGTTAACCAAACCTGTCCATTTTTACCTTCCAAGCCCAGTGAAGTTTAATCAGGTGCTGTCATCCAGTGAAGTGTATCTACTAAAATAAATTAGAATATTAATCAAGGATATTCAAATTAATAGTGGGACCAGTTTGGAACTCATGCTATAGTCCACTTCAACTGTTTCAGAATACATGGCATCCCTAGTGCTATGAAGCAATATAACTAGGTCAGTGGAATAAAGTTACAAATTCTCAGCAGACTTTTCCCATCAACATGCTGAGAGTGCAGATAGAAGAGTTATGAGGGCATATCTCCATCTCTCTCTCATTTGCAAAGTCTGAAGGCCTGAAGAGAGCAATGGCTACAAAATAAATAGGAGGAATGCTGCTTTCTTCCTTTTCCAGCTCAATGATTTAAATAAATCATATTTTTTAATAACAAAACATGAGAATAAATCTGTTTTAGCACAAACAACATTGTGGGACATATTATATATTTTTTTAAATACAGGGACTCTTTAGCTTGCTTGTTTTAATGTGTCTCAATTCACTCTCTGATAATTTGACCTTTTATTTAACCCTGTTATGTAAGGAAATAAAGCAGTACCCAGGAATATGGTCACTGTGAATGCTTTCACTTGTGCTAAACCATAACTGAGAATTGTATGAAGCAAACATTGAGTTTGTAACCTCTGCTTTATGAAAACATTTAAGAAAAAGGGTTTTTTTGGTAACATTTTGCAATATTTTGCAATGCAATCTTGTGCTTTCCCCCCCCTCTTTGTTATGAAGGAGCTTATTTGATTCATGAAAGGTGCTTATAAAATTATCATTGTTTGAAGTGAGGTTCTTAAACAGAATATGTTTATACAGTTTCATATATGAAGACAGAAATTCTTTCATAAAGTACACAGAAGTGCTTACAGTAAAACTGACGGTAGATGCAAGAGTGATCTTCTGATCTGCACACACCTTTTGTTAACATTCAGTCATGTAAGACTGAATTTACCCTCTTTCTAAAGGGGATGTTTTAGTTCAAACCCTTACTGGTGACTCAGAGTTCCTTCTGTTCAAAGGCATTTGCTGTTTATCTTCGTTGCCTGTGGCAGCTGTTTCATTTTACTGATAGATGTTATGTCATCTTGCTGCTATCTAGCACTTTTCCCCCCCACTTTATGAGTGTTTTCTTCTGCAACTTTCCATTTCACCTCTTGTCTTTTCTATATAAACGATGGACTACTTAAAAATCTAGTATACTTATCTAGGAGCACAGATTGACGGTTTCCTCCCCTCCCCTGTATTGCTAGTTATATGGCAGATGGTAGTAAGAGGAATGAAAACGTCAAAAGGAGTTAAATGGGTCTGGTTTTTAAAAAGTATGAACCTGCAAAACAAGTGACTATAGGGCATGTAATTCGTATGCTACTTAAAAAAAAACCACCCTGGTTCTTTAATCAAGATATATCTAGATGTCCTTTAGGTACAAAAAATTAATACAAACACAAGTCATCAATTAAAATGTGACTTTAGAAAAGGCTTTAGAAAATACTTTTTAGAAAAGTATTTGTCCTTACTCTGGTGATGGTGGCATATAACTACGTAATTTTAAAAAGTATGTGTGTGATTACTGAAAATTAAGAGAAGGAAATTTTCTAAGAAATCAGACATTTTTCAATTTGGTAGGTGGTAGAGTTGAATCATGTAGGTAAAGTGTGATTTATTAGCATGGCACAAAATATCTAAATATCTTCCCAACAATAGCAGCAAATTTCAGAAAAACCAGACCTATCAAGAGTAAGACTTAAGGTCTATCTCTTCCAGAAACTTGAATGACAAGCATGGCTTGGGAAATTATGAATAAATTTTGTTCAAATATGCTACCCTAAATTGTAATGTTGTACACAGGAAATGTGTCTCCAAGTTAGCATAGGACATGTATGTAGCTTGTATTCCTAAAATTTTCTAAACTGACTGGTTTCTGACATATAAATCCTAGGTTATATTGAGGCATTAACATTTCAATGTCTAACATTAATAAAAATGTTTCTGAGTGCATTTCATATTTTTAAAAATATATAGAAAACTAGAGAAAGGCTAGAAAAAGGAAAGCATATTAAACTGCACAATTGGAGCTTTAATACGATTTTTTCACATATAATTTAAAGCTAGGTGTAAGCAATTCTATTACAAACAAATTAATTTCCACTAGTGATATTCAATAATCAAGATATTTTCTCAACTTCTCTTTTTCGTTCTTCCTTTTCTTCTTTCTCCTTCTTTCTTTAGTTGTTGGCTACAAAGTTTGATGCAACTGCTAAAGGATAAGTTATAAAGCAGATAGAATCAACTTTGATGAGAACCAATTTTTTTGCCTTGTGAGACCTTGTTACCTATAGTATACTGAAAGAAAAAAGGGTGAGTTTCCACAGTGTTTTCAAGGCCAAAAGCAGTTTCATGAAAGCCCTGGTTTAGGATTATCTTATCCTGATCACTCCAACACTATCTTTCCTTCTCCTATCAAACCATATTGTAGAGAGGATGCAAAAGACAAATCATATATTTTAAATACTTCCATACATTAATGTTGCTACAGTCAGTTAAATGGTGGTTATTGAAATGTAATCTTCGTATTTATGGTACAGAGTATCCTGAAGATTTCTGGCAGAATATTTTAACATTCTGATAAAATCTGTGTAGCAGCTACAATGACAAAAGTAAAGAAACTTGCATTCCATGAAACTCCTGTATATCAGGGGCACATCAGATGTCTATCAGCGATGTGTGCCAATAAGAATGCAATGCCCCCTTTCTGAAATTGGTACCTTGCATATGATTTTGAAGCAGTATTGCAGATAATATATAATTATCTTTTAAGCACCCTTAATCTTTTAATTTTTTATTATCTGTACGTCTATCATCTCTTGCTTTTATTATTTTTATAAATAACTCAAGGAGATGAACATATCTAACACTCCTCCTCCTATTTTTTCCACAACAACAACCCTGTGAGGTGGGTTGGCCTGAGAGAGAGTGACTGGTCCAAAGTCACTAAGTTGGCTTTCATGCCTAAGGCATGTCTAAAACTCACAGTCTCCTGATGTCTAGCTTGGTGACTTCACCAAAGCAATATCAACAGCACTTAGATATATATACTACTTCACTGTGCTTTACAGCTCTAAGTGGTTTACAGAGTCAGCTTATTGCCGCCAACCATCTGGGTCCTCATTTTACCGACTTCGGAAGGATGGAAGGCTGAGTCAACCTTGAGCTGGTGACATTCGAACTGCCAAATTGAAGGCAGCCAGCAGTCACAATACTGCATTCTAACCACTATGCCACCATGACTCTTAGACCAGAGTTATCTCCATGCATTTCAAACAAATCTAACACGGATGTAATGAAGATACACTAAGCATGTATCTTTTCTGTCCCACATTCTACAGCCTCATTCAGTCAGATAGATTTCTCTTTTACTGGTTAAATGTTAAATGCTATAACTGAAACTGAAATTTGGCTTGATAGATTGAAGAATCAAGGCTGTTAAGAGATGATATATTTATTGTGTATCAAGACTCCTTTCTTCCTTGCAGACCATAGAACTGATAGCTGTAATGGAGTGGTTGAACTCTGTTCTGTCTTCATATTGTCTCCTTTTTATTAAACTGGCAATAACTTTGCTATTTAGTTGATTGCTTAAAACAGAATAATTCTCTTCAGCTTGGATTTCTCAACTGCTCTGAATATAACAATGGTCTAATATTTGCTTAAGATGGGAGATGGAATTATGTATTTTCAACCGTTATACAAAAATGAAAATGAGATGACACTCATTATTGTATTCAAAAGTACTTAATTATATTAGTGATGCAAATGATTGGAAAGATTATGCTTTCGTAAATAAAACTATCTTCTTATTATAGAGAATTTGTGATAACAGGAATGCAAAGAAGCCTCTGAGGAAAAATTAGCAGAAATGAGTGGGATGACTAATATTTTATGCACAATACTTGGTTTTTGAAAAATCACAAATTTTACATGGCAGATACTGTAACATCTATTTTTCATCAAGTATGTACCGTATGTATCTATGTATATAAACTATGTATACATGCACACATGTATATATACATATATGTGTAAGTGTGTTTTGGATGTGTGTCTGTGTGTGTGTGTTGGTGTGATATTTCTATATTATGACTACAGAATAGTAGATGCAATTATGATGCCAGTGATTAAGCTGCTTGATATTCCATAGCCTGAACAATCAAAAATGTATTTGTGATACAAAACTAATTTCGCACCTTGAAGATAAAAATTTGGAAAGTTTTTTTCATTATTTTATATAGTGTTGTCAAATGCATTATGCAGGTTGAAATTTGGAAGAAATGTATAATATATATGAATTTTAAGGGGGAAAACAACACAATAGGCTCATTTCAAATTTACACTTGCTATTTGGGGGTTGAAACATTAGTGATGATATTGAAGAAATAGTAATTTCCCCATCACTCAGAAAGCATGTTCTAATATGTGCTAGATTTCTTTTATCCATTTTTGTTTTTATTGTTTACTTTGATTATACTTCTCCATTGCACAAATATCTCTCTGATGGATTCATCATAATGGTAAATATGTACATCTATATAAAAATTGCATTCTGATAGATTCTTGGATATGACAAGAATTCATGACTGGGCACTAATAAGAAGCCAAGAAATGCATTCATATCCATCCTAATACCTATATAAAATTTATTCAGTTGTTCAGAAAACTCATCATTGAACTAAAATAGAAATATGGTTAAAGTTTTTTGAAGTATCATTTGCCTGTTAAGCATCAATCTATCTCTTAATCATTACTATGTACATAGTAATGCTATCATTACTGCGCCCATACTAATCTCTTAGCAACTTTCAGGCAAAGTCATGTTATTCATATGTAGCCTTTTTTCTATTTCAGCCAATAATGGAAGACAAGTAAAAGGAGCAAAAATGTAAATGGTATATTTTATTATTGTTTCTTACTTGTTGTTACTATGTATAAATAATATAAAATGTTGTGTGCCCTATCTGGGGAAGATAGATAGATAGATAGATAGATAGATAGATAGATAGATAGATTACAAACTATTCTAAAAATATGAGTTTCAGGTATATTTGTAAAGAGAAAAGCAGACATTCTGCGAACTCTGGAACTAAAATAATTGAAATTTTATTCTACTAACCTTTCGTCAGCCATCTGCTGACGTTGCGATGGCCCTTGAGACAACGATCCTCCAACTAGAGGCCACCGAAGAGGTAAAAAAATTCCATTAGGCAACGGCCGATAGGGCCTCTTACTAGCCATAAGCAGACTGTCACCTTATCAAAATCAGAAGGATAGGCCCTCCAGGAATTGAGAAAGGACAATTCCATCATTATACTACAATCAGACAAGGGTAGAGCGAAATAGTCATGGACAGAACAGGCTATAACAAGAAGGTTTATGACCCCCTCAATGACAGGAGTGCCTATCAACCCCTGGAAAAAGATCCCATAACATTGTTTAAGAACCAAATTAATAAGGTAGTCGATAAACTTAAAAGGCAAGGGAAAGTTGATGATGAAGATCTAAAAATGATTTGACCAAGAGACTCAGCCATGACACGATTCTATGGGTTACCAAAGATAAGTCAGGGGTAACCCTGTGCCCCATTGTCTCCCTTTGTGGCACTCCTACATTTGGCTTAGCCAAATGGTTATATGGACAACTACGACATCTGGTTGAAGACGCCACTACCAGCGTGAGGTCCTCAAATGACTTTTTACAATGGTTAGAGGGAGTGGAGGTTGGGGAAGATGAGACTATGCTGTCATTTGATGTCGTGTCTCTGTTTACATCTATCCCCCAGGAGCTGGTGGCCCTAACTATAAAGGAATTATTAGTGGAGAGGGTGTCATGCAACCCCAAATCTCCTAGCACAGACGACCTCCTCCACCTGTTGAATTTCTGCTTCAGGACCTATTTCACATTTGGCAGCCATCGGTACAAACAGATAAAGGGGACATCCATGGGATCTCTGATCTCGGGAGTGGTAGCAGAGGCAGTCCTCCAGAAATTGGAAAATGAGGCTATGAAAATTTACAAGCCCAGGTTTTGGGCATGTTATGTCAATGACACATTTGTCATCATTAAACGGCAAGATAAGACCAGATTTATAAGAACCCTCAATTCTATATTTCCAGACATTCAATTTATGATGAAGGAAGAAACCAACAACATGCTGGCCTTTCTGGATGTGCTGGTCAACCGCAAACCAGATGGGAGCCTTGACACATGTGTATATCGGAAAACTACGAACATGGACCATATTTTACATAATGAGAGCAATCACCCCATGGCACATAAAGTCAGTTGTATTCGGGCACTGTTCAGTAGTATAGACACTCATTGAAGTACACCGACAGCTAAAGCCAAGGAGCGGGCATATCTTTATCAGGTCTGCAAGCTCAACGGATGCTCAATGGACTTTATCCGAAGGTGTACTACACCTAGGGTTTGGCAGTCTACTGAAGATGCCAGTGGAACTGCAACATGGAGGGTGCTCCCATATTTACAGGGGGTATCCAAAACTGTCGCACGCATCCTCTCAGCACATGGAGTCAAAATGGTGCATAAGCCAGACCAAACACTGAGAATGAGAGTGATGCATCCAAAGGAAACATTACCTAAGGAGGAGACATCTTCAATAGTCTACCGCATCAACTGTAGTGATTGTGCAAGCAACTATGTAGGGGAAATGGCCAAGCAGCTACAGACCAGAGTACACGAGCATGAACTGGCTGTCCGATGCAAGGAACAGCGCTCCCAGATGTGGACGCATATGAAGGAGTACAACCACACATTTGATTTTCAAGAAGCTGAAGTTATTGCTTCAGGAGGATGCTTACTAAAGAAGGATGCCTACTAAAAGAAGCCTGGTTCTCCAATAACAATTCCATCAACAGGTATATTGAACTTCCACCGGCTACCAGGCTTTGAGACACCAGGAAAGACCCTGCAAGATGAATAGAGATGGTTTTCCATCAGGGAGCAGAGATCAATGGCACCCTCCCCCCCACCTCTGAGCATGCAGACTCAGTCTGTGAAGGCATAGTCAGTTCTGACCAAACACAGAGCAACCCGGCAGGGCTGTCTCAAACTATAACAGATAGGGTTAATGAGAAACAAACCGGGCTAACCACAAGGTCATGGACAAGGGTACAAATTGTGAAGGTTGACAGGCTAACATCATCCCCCACAGATAAGCAGGCTAGGAGGGAGGAAACAGTAGGAATTAAGCCTCCATCAACCAGCATGACGACAGCAAAAACAACACAGCTAATTACAAATGGTAGACGGCTGGAAGGGCCTATTACGTGCAATAGCCAAATTGATTAATGGCATATAAAGGCAGAGATCTCTGTAATGGTAGTTTAATACTCTGGTGATGTCAGCAGATGGCTGACGAAAGCTAAACATTTTTCTTTTTCGTTTGGATCAAGGAATATATACATTTGAGAATAAGAAGCTGCTGGCCCTACGTTAGCCAAAGGCAAGTTGAAATCCAATTTTACCTCCTTTTTTCTTGTATCTATATTCTCTTTCCACCCCCTTCCATTTGTTAAGTGTAAGAAACCAGGAGTAAGAGCAGTTCAAATGAACACAGGTTTATTGCATACTACAATAAACTGAACTATTAACAGTCAAAGCAAATTGGTGATAGATAAGAGTGAAGGGAATTCAAGGTGGGTTGGACTTAGATCTCTTATGGGCATGAAGAGACTTGAGACTGATGAAGCACTTGACCCTCGGGTTCAGCTTGGTCATTTCCTCACCATCATAATCACAGATTCAAAATAAGGACCTAATTGGAATACTGTTGTGCTTTTAAACAAACAATAAAACTACCATTTTCATTCATTGGGCTTATTTAAGAGCCCAGTATAGCCCAATTTAGGCTTCACCATACATTAGTTGAAGACCGTAATTCTCTCCAAGAACATCTCTGTTCTCCATATCAGCCCTACAAGTATGTTGTAGCCATGAAAAGGATAGGTGCCAGCAGGCCCTCTGCTTCCTGTTGAATGGAAAGACTACATGGAAAAAAAGAAATCACAGGCAGCCCAGCTTGTAAAAAGAGTAAAGAATAGCAGGAAATGACTTCATCAGTCTTTTGGTAACTGTGTTTTATCTTCTTCCAATATTACAGTCATTGTAGATAAAACAGTACTGGAAGTAATTTGGTGCCCACTCAAGGCATGAGTGTGAGATGATTCAAATCCATGCAATTTCATATCTTGTTTTAAACTAAAGCAATAAGCTGAAGAAAGCTCAGCTTGAAGCAAGAATAGAAATCAATGTACATTGATTGCACTCTGTCCTGGGCCCTTATGTTACTTAAAGTAGAGAAGCTGCCTGTGGATGACGAATAGGCAACCTCAGCAAAGTAATAGTGGCAGAGAGCAAAAGAAGAAAGGGCATGTCCCTAGGGTTCTTTTGCTAGAACACCAAAGGTTCCTTGGTTAAGCAGAGGAGTAGGATACAGGAAGTCCTCGGCTTACAACAGTTCATTTAGTGACCACATTGAAAAAAGTGGCTTATGACCATTTTTCACGCTTACAACCATTGCAGTGTCCTCATGATCATGTGATCAAAATGCAGATATTTGGCAACTGATTCATATAAGCAAAGGCAATGGAGAAGCCAGATTCACTTAACAACCATGTTACTTGTTTAACAACTGCAGCAATTCATTTAACAACCATGGCAAGAAAGGTCGTAAAATGGGTTAAAATTCACTTAACAAATGTTTCATTTAGTAATAGAAATGTTGGGCTCAATTGTAGTCATAAGTTGAGGAGTAACTGTACTAAGTTTCGGTAACTTGTATGGTAACATCCATCTATCTGCCTGACCTGTTAATGTATCTTAACAGTTTTTGAACCAGGAAACTCATTTTAAATCCCATCAATTCCTTTGAAAATGCTAGCATGCAGTCATTTGTGTAGACTTTGTTATTGGGCTGGGCTTGATTTATTTGCATTTTACAAAACAAAAAAAATGGTCAAATACCAGCAGGGTCTCATTAAATAAATTGACTAATCAAGAAAAAATATTTTGCATTTATAAATGATTAACTTTGAGCAAAAATACTATGACTCTCAAACCAGTTATTTCAGCCTACTCTTCAAGGGTAATTCTCTTAGATGAAACAGCAGCAGCAGACATTGGAAAAAGCAGAAAAAATTCTGTTCTGATTCCAAAAATCAAAGTTTAATGAATTCCATTGGTCATAACTTGGGACAAAAGTTTATAATCCTTTTCCTTGCCTATTATTATAATGAATTTTCTGCATTTTTATATTTGAGAAAGCAAGTTGTTGATTATTTAATGCATTGCTATTTTATGGATTTTTTTGGTTCTATGGTTGGGGCATGTAATTGTAATGGCAAAAGTAGATAAATATGCTTGTAAAATATATGACATAGGAATAAACTATAGCCTAACCTTTTTTTTATATATATAAATTTTTATTGAGTTATATTATAGTACAATACAAGTGAAATCAGTTAGACAGTCTTAATTCATATACAAATTGGATATATTCTTTTACTATAGTGTCTCATAATTTACCCATTAAACTATAGCCTAACTTTTAGTTCTTTCAGTTGCTGGAAAGGATATTGATTTGACAATATCACTTAGGGGTTGAGAAAAAGTTTCTTTGGAATGTAAATGAGAATATGATCTGAATCGTATTTAGGTGCCCTGGTGACAAGGTCTCTATAGAGTCTATACCAGTGGTGGGATTCTGCCAGTTCTAGGCGGCTCGGCCGAACCGTTTGTTAAATTGCTGGCTTGCCCCGCCTCTTGCCAATAAATAGTGGGAGCGGGGTGGGGCGAGGGGCGGGTGAGCCAGTAATTTAACAAACGTTTCGGTATTTTTTTGCAATTTCTTGGCCTTGCAGCACACTGAACCGTTTGTTAAATTGCTGGCTCGCCCGCCCCTCGCCCTGCCCTGCCCTGCCTCTCACCCGTGTGGCGTCAGCCTACCCTAGCCCAGGGCTGGGCAATTGTGGCTCTTTTACAACCTGTGGACTTCAACTCCCGCCTAGCCCATTCTGGGGAATTGTGGAGAATTCTAGGAGTTGAAGTCCACAAGTCTTAAAGCTGCCAAGGTGGGAGACATCTGCTGTTACACTGTAGAATCCTTTCAAGCATGAAGATGACCAAGTATCTTCCTTGAGAGACAACATCAGGAGGGCTGTTAGAGGGCAGGGGTACATTTGAAAATTTTTGCATTTTTGCAGGTGGTGCAATACGATCTGGTGTCTGCAATGGAGAGCAAAATCTGGCTTCTTCTCTCCGCTGTAAGTGTGGCATCAGGATTCCACCTTGGTATATCTGTGGCACAAGGCAGCCCTCATCTCCTGCCGCTTGGGACTTGGAGCGGTAAACAGCGTCTGGTTCGGGGAGCGCCGGATTTTGCTCTCCATTGCTCTCGCGGCCCCCTGCAAGCTCTTGTCTCTCGAGGAGCACTCCCTGAAGTGGTGCGGGAAACTTTGGTTGGGCTTCTTGAGAGATGAGAGCTTGCAGGGGGCCAAGAGAGCAATGGAGAGCAAAATCCGGATACTCCCCGAACCAGACACTGTTTACCGCTCCGAGTCGGCAGGAAACAAGGTCTGCCTTGCGCTGCAAGGCGGAATCCTGATGCTGCACTTACAGCAGAGAGAAGAAGCTGAATTTTGCTCTCCATTGCAGACACCAGATCGCCCCCCTGAAAGAGAATGAAAGAGAGAAAGTGGGGGAGTGGGAGAGAGAGAGAGAAAGAGGAAGACGGGGAGGAGAGAAAGAGAATGAGAGAAAGAGAGGGAGAGAGAGAGAGAGAGAAAGGGGGGACAGAGAAAGAGTGGGGGAGAGAGAGAAGGGGGAGAGAGAGAATGAGAGAAAGGGGGAGAGAAAGGGGGAGAGAGAGAAAGAGAATGAGAGAGAGAGTGGGGAGAGAGGGAGAGAGAAAGGGGGGAGACAATGAAAGAGAGGGAGAAAAGGGGGAGAGAGAAAGAGAATGAGAGGGAAAGAGTGGGTGAGAGAAAGAGGGGGAGAGAGAAAGAGTGGGGGAGAGAGAAAGAGGGGGGAGAAAGAATGAGAGAGGGGAGAGAGAGAAAGAGGGGGAGAGAGAGGGGAGAGAGAGAGAGAAAGGGGGGAGCAAAAGAGAGAATGAGAGAGAGGGAAGAGAGAAAGAGAATGAGAGAAAGAGTGGGAGAGAGAGAATGAGGGGAAGAGAAAAAGAGTGGGGGAGAGAGAAAAAGGGGGGAGAGAAAGAGAGAATGAGAGGGGGGGAGAGAGAGAGAAAGAGGGGGGGAGAGTGCCTGAAGGACCCTATCCCGTCACTGGGAGTCCAGGTGCTTCAGCAAGCGGCATGCTGGATTCGTATTAGTGGTCCGCGAAATTTAAAATTATGAACTTAGTGGTCCCTGAGGTCCAAAAGGTTGGTGACCCCTGCTCTGGAAGATTTAAGTAGCTTAACTGTGCTTGCTTGCCAATACCAGAATTACAGAGTTGGAAGGGACTTTTGGAGGTCTTCTAGTCCAGAGATCTCCAACCTTGGCAACTTTCTCTACCTGGGCCTGATGCTTCCTGAGAGGCAGGGGGTCTCTCCGAATGGGACCCCCTCCCCAAAAGGCTGGCCCCAAAGCCCTAGCTCAGAGGTCCTCAAACTTGGCAGCTTTAAAACTTGTGGACTTCAACTCCCAGAATTCTCTAGCCAGCATAGCTGGCTGGGGAATTCTGGGAATTGAAGTCTGCCAGGCTTAAAGTTGCCAAGGTTGGAGATGTCTGGACTAGAAGATAAATGATGGCATAAATAATGACCGGTCAAAAGTGCGAGGACCTGTCAGAAATCACTCTTTTCAGCCCTCTGGGTAGTCCCTATGTGCATATGGACTACTCAGAGGGCTGAAAAAGTTATTTTTGACCGGTCCTCACACTTTTGACCAGTCCTTGAACTTACGACTGTCCTCACATTTTACGTTTTGCGCCCTATCTTGTCACCATGGTGAAGAGAAGTAGTGGTGAAATGATTGACACAGTTGTTAAGAATGCCGCAACGGACATAAATGTGAGGATGGTCATAAGTGCGAGGACCGGTCAAAAGTGCGAGGACCACTCAGAAATGACTTTATTCAGCCCTCTGGGTAGTCCCTTTGTGCATATGGACTATTCAGAGGACTGAAAAAATTATTTTTGACTGGTCCTCGTACTTTTGACCAGTCCTTGAACTTATGACTGTCCTCACATTTTACGTTTTGCGCTCTATCTTGTCACCGTGGTGAAGAGAAGTAGTGGTGAAATGATTGACACAGTTGTTAAGAATGCCGCAATGGGCATAAATGTGAGGATAGTCCTAAGTGTGAGGAATGGTCAAAAGTGCGAGGATCAGTCAGAAATGACTTTTTTCAGCCCTCTGAGTAGTCCCTATGCACATAGACACGCCCACCCAGTCACATGATTAGCTAACCATGCCTACCCAGTCACATGACCAGCTAGCCACACCCACCCAGTCACATGACCACCAAGCCACACCCCCAACTAAGCCACGCCCACAGAACCGATTGTTAAAAAAATTGAATCCCACCACTGGTCTATATTATATACTATATCAAGGAAATTTACAAAACAGAAAGCAGTGTCTATCATTCTCTGCCATATGCAACTTTTATGAAAACAGTGGGCCATTGATCGTTAAAGCATGTACAGAAACAATAAAGGACATCTCAAGTTCAGTGATGGACATATGCAGGGAGGTTAAAAAATGGTTTTCTGGGATAGGATTAGTGTGTATTAACAGTTTTTCTGGGTGGATTATCAGTCTATTCAGTATTTTTCCTTTTTTTGTGTATTTAATAATAGAACATTGTGTGTTCTTGAAATTCTTTTTATTGCTTATATCAGATAAAGTGCCCCCTCCCCCACTAATTGGAGAGCTCCCATCCTTATTACTGGAATTTTTAATCATGATGAGTAATGATATTTAGGTCCTGTTTGGCCTAGTGGAATGGCCAACTCAGAAATAAATCCATTCCTTGTTTCTTCTATATTTTTTAAAGATTACTTTTATATGAAAATGTTCTATACATTGTCCTATTTTCTTTGGTATAGTTCATGTAGCATTAAAAGATTAAGTATTATTGTTTCCCATTTGTTTGTGAAGAATGGAGCTGGCAGTATTCAACCATGCTGTTAGTTATTTTGCAAGGAAACACACATTCACCAAAGAGCTGTAATAGTAATAGCATTTTGGCAAACAGCTATAAAACAAGGCCCAAGTCCCACTTTCCCATCTTAATGCATTGGAAAGCTTTCAGGGATTCTTCTTGTCTAAAATATTCATAGACAGCAAAATGTCCTGAATGCCCTACAGAATTTATGTAGAGCTAGGTAGGTGATTGATATGGAGGTTCTGTTCTGAGTCACTCACAGTAGGCAAGTCTATTTGTCTTGACAAACACCAGAGAGCAAGCAATGCATAAAATGTAAAGGTAATAGGCCTCTTATTTTCTAACATCCTTCTAAAAATTGTCTAGTACTTCCATTGCCTTGAACAATAACAAATATATTAAATGAATAAGAAGGAGGTATCATATTACTGGTGTGCATAGCTGTGTAGCTACACATAGATTGTGTAGCTAAAATAGCTGACACATTACTTCTTGGGATGGACTTGGAGAGACTTTTTTTCTTTAATTTCTCTCCAGTGAGAAGGATATTTCTAACTTCTTTCCATTTATACCTCAGTCAAAATTCCTTTGGTGAGAAATGGAGCTTGAAACATCATTTCTGTATTTGAGTTAATTAATCAGGCCAAGCAAACAACCGGGGCAGGCAAGCAACACACATTCAAATCCAGTACAGTAGACATTTTCAAGGTAGATGAACACTTTCTATGGTCTAGGATACCGATATACCAGTGAACATATACAGCATGATCAGTAGACACTTGCTTCTCTCCTTGATTCGTTTCCACTCATTGCTTTGGAGAATAGCTTGACTCCCTCTTCTTTGTGGCGACCCCTGAGATATTGGAACACTGCTATCATGTCTCCCCTAGTCCTTTTCATTAAACTAGACATACCCAGTTCCTGCAACCGTTCTTCATATGTTTTAGCCTCCAGTCATTTCTATAAAAACAACAAACATTGTTGAATTAGTAAATCTGAAAGTTTGGCCATTTCTGCTAATTCAATCAGTTTCTCCAACCATTCTTCCTTTGTGGGAATTAACATATCCTTCCATTTCTGTGCATAAAACATTTTCATTGCTGTAAATAGGTATTGCAACAAAGTTTCATTTTTTCTCAAGTCCTTTGTCCATTAAACCTAGAAGAAAAGTATCTGCTTTAATTTTATATTTGTTTTAAGAATCTTCTGTATTAAAATATGAAACTTGCCCTAATATTTCTTTGCTTTGGCACATATCCAATGAAGCTGTTAAAAAGTTCCTTCTTTTACATTTCCAACATACATTTGAAGTACCTTCATACATGTTTGACAATTTATCAAATGTTAAATATTAATGTTACATAATTTTATTAAAAAAAATTTTTGAGTTATAGTTCAATGTAATTTTTAAAAACTTCATCCTCATGTGTCCCCATTGTTCAAACATTATATTATACCCAAAGTATCTTGCCTATTGAATTATACATTGCTTCAATTGTTCGTTCTCAAAATTCAATTTTAATAATAGTTTATAACCTTGGCAATGACTTATTCATCATTACCACACAATACAATTTCAAATTCATTTTTGCAAAGTCAAACCCATCTATTTTAAAACTTTTTTTTCCAATTGTACATATGTAAACCAATGACAGATTCATCCTTCTGATGCTAATCCTTTTTTAGATTTAAGAGATAATAACCTTGAATGAAAGTTATTATTTGACCATAAGTCCACCAGTCTGGGCTCGTCATCATTCCTTTTCTGAAAAAAGCTTCTTGTGCTGATACCCAAAGAGATACTTCATAGAGAATCTTATTTTATATTTATTCCAGACTTTTAGGACGAGATATCTAACAAAATGATTCTTACAATCAATATTCGTCTAAACCTTGTCATACCATAAGCAACTATACCATGCATATCTTAATTTATGGCCATCTAATTCAAGTAATCTCTTGATTTGGAGAGTCCCACACTCTTTAATCAGATCAAGAAGCATCAAAGTCCAAGTTAAATCTGGTAAACCTAAACTTCCTATTTCTTTGGCATCTTGAAGTAATTTGTACCTAACTCTAGGTTTCTTCTTTGGCATATGAATTTAGAAATATCATTTTGCCATTGTTCAAATGGACTGTCAATTGTCAATACTGCTGAAGTCTGAAATAAAAATATCATCTTTGGGAAAGAGCTACCAAGGAGCTTACCCACTCTTATATTTATATGTACATACTGTACATCCTAAATTTGTCCCCAACTCCTAATGACTCTGAGCGGTTTTTATTTTGAAAAAGTAAAAACAAATCTTTCAATAAACTGAACAAAAATAAAGAGTAAAAGATAATATAAGCATGAGAAACAAAAGTCTCTCTAGTCCCTTTTCACAACATTCTGGTGTAAAAGAGCTCTCGTCCTCCCTCTCTCATCCTCTGGAAACTGGAACTGGAAAGAGAGTTCCAGTTCTTCCACACTGTCTCTTTCTAAAGCAATGTGGAACACATAACCAAAGCCCAGAAAATTATTCCTTTTTTTTTCATAGTTTTATTAAATTTTCTGAACATTTTTGTGCTAATGCTAAGAAGAAGGCAAGAGACAGAACTATAAAATGTTGGGTTACCTTCCAAAACAGTATCAGTAGTTTTTCAGTTTTCACTGTCAGTATTTCAGAGGTCAGAACCTTGGTATGATTTAATGTTTTTCATCTCATCGCAGAAGAAGAAACAATACTATAAAGAAAAAGACAGAGACTTAAAAGCTAAGAATAGAAAGGGTTCCTGGAATCTATGACCATTCCAGCAGACATTGCTACTTCGTTTTACAAAAGAATTGTAACTTCTGCTCCATAACCATTGAAAGAAGATAAATGAGAACCAAAAAAGGAAGAAGGAAACAATTACTCAGAAGAATGGAACTTTTCACAATGTCAAGAAGGCAATACACATAAGAGCTCTATTTCTAGTTTGTAATTCTATCTTTTAAATATAATAGGAGTTATTCTGTTCTGAAGAGGTATTATTGAAGATGATTTATGCACCAGTTGCTTGATCTGAATGAGCATGGGGAAGGGGCTCATATAGATCTTTCAACCAGAGAAAAGTTCATATTCATTTAATAATGTTGATTTAATAGTCTAAATCATGACACATAATCCTGGTTGTTTTGAAAACACTCAAGAAATAGGTTGAATAGATATTCCCTTTCTCTATTCCCAGACCCCTAAAGCAGTTTAAAATAGGACAGAATAACTTTGTTCAGATGTTCTGGCAATACAATGAAATCAAATTAGGAAACTCTAACAGTTTCTGTCATAAAATTCACTGATGTCTGCACAAACCAGGAGGCAAAATTTCTATTTTAAAGTGCCTCTCACATGTGGTTGTCAGTGCTTAGTAGCTCACAGATGATAGGAACGAGGGAACACAATATGAAAATTTATGCCAATATAGATTTCTGTTCAAGGATGAGTAGATAGCATGTTAAAATGTGAAGAAGACATCTCAATTGGTCAGAATTCAGGAAGCAAAAACATAATATCTTGAAAGCTCCAGTCAGATAATTTCTTTTGAGAAAAACCTTATAAATGTGCAAGGTTTCACTGGGCATGATAAAAAAAAAAAATCAAGATGTGACTGTGCAATCAATGCACAAGTAATGGTCATAAAAAATAGCTGGTGTTTTCATCACACTGTAATGGCTACAATTTTGATTTCTTTGACCATAACCTGCAGATATACTTGTATATGTATAGAAAGGACATATTAGAGGAAAGGTGATACTTGCTAATCTTAGATATGTGGTTAAGCAATTTAGCCCCTATGCTCCAAGGGAGAAAAATTGTGTTTTCTCTAGATAAAACTTTGATTTAGAATATTGCAGAAATAACATTTAATATAGGATACTTTTTGGCAAAAGGTTTATAAAAGACTGAGTCCATTGTCCCAAATGTTTAAAATGATTTAATTGTATTCAGTGATGGCTTTATGCCAGGAAAAGAAAGAAAAAAAAATCTTTTTGTATAAAAGGTCATTCTGGACCTTTTGAGAACCAATTCAGTGTAATGGTTAAGATGGTACCTGAGTGGCGTAGGAGGCTAATGCCTCCTACTAAGGCAGCATTTAACATCCAGCTGCCTGCAATTACTGCGAGTTCAATTCTCACCAGGCTCAAGGTCGACTCAGCCTTCCATCCTTTCTAAGGTGGGTAAAATGAGGACCCGGTTTGTGGGGGCAATAAGCTGACTTTGTATAAAATATACAAAGTATGAAGGCTATTGCTTAACGCATTGTAAGCCGCCCTGAATCTCCGGAGAAGGGCAGCATATAAAAATAAATTTTTTAAAAAATGGTACACATCAAAATATGAGCCTGTGATTTGATATGAGCCAGGCATCAAAGCAAGCTGGACTTTGGAGCAGTCAGTCTGTCACAGCCCACCTCACAGAGTTGTAGGGGGAAAAATCAGATAAGATTATTAGGTGTGCTGCCTAAAGTTGTAAAAACTAAAGACGGGATAGACACTAAATGCAATATGTAATCCAGTATGATATGTGAGTGATAGGATAGATCAGATTTCTGTTTTGTTCAAATTAAATTATTTTTGCCATCACAATCATTAATAGATCCAGCTCAATTGTTTTCCCCTCCAGAAATAATTATTCTGATTCAGAAAATCTCACATATGATGCATGACAGAGAGTTCCATACTTTGAGCACAGTACAGAGGAAAATTTACCCAAGGGACTTCTTTTACCAGTTGTTTTTACCTGTTCAAGCTGATCCAGCAAGATGGGCATGCTCCATAGAGCCTTTTCTGCCATAGTATCTGTCCTATGAACTATTCTCTATCCAGAGATCAAATTCATCCTATCATTGTTGATCTTCTGTAAGGCCAAAGACCTGTCTGGGCCTGGGGCTCTGAGTGCATGAAGGGTCTGCCTCCTGGTTGTGCTAACAACCATAAATTATGACATCATCATCAGTTGTTGTGTATTTTTCTTTATAATAGAAATTTGTTTTAATTTACTTTTAAGAGTTGCTTGCGGAGAAGGGTGGCCATACATATTGATTGATTGAGTAATTGATTGAATCTATAGCCAATAAAACAGAAGCAAGAATCACTTCAAGATAGATATACCATTATAAGGACAGGTAGTGTGCCTATGTTACTAGCAAGAATCTAATTCTTATCTGTACACATGTACATTGATACTCAGTATATGCATTGATACTCAGTAAATTGATGTATTAATTTTACAGACATCCATATTATTTTCAGAAACAGATTTGTTTTTTAATTCAGAAACATACTTGTTTAAATTCATTTTACAAACTGAGGGAGAGCTCACATGGTGTGGTAATAATATCTCTGTATCTAACATGAAGCAAGACTTTCAATAAAAATAAGGAGAAAAAAATTGATTCCAGTTTTCTAACGCAATCTTGCTATAATAATCTTCATTTTTATTGTGATAGTTTTGGTAATAAAGAACCCAGTTTGGGAAAAATCCTGTAGAGTCATCTGTTTTAGATAGTTCAGAAAAAATATGCAAGATAATTTAGATAATTCTACATTTAGACAAGAAAAACCAAATGCACAGGTTTAGAATAGTAGTCCTGGCTCAACAGTAGTAAATGTTGAGGGATCTTGAAGTCCTAGTGGACAATCTCTTAAATATGAGCCAACAATATGGTGCAGCTATCAAAAAAGTCAACACAGTCCTTAGTTGAATTAACATATGGATAGATTCAAGATCACGTAAATGTTATCATGTTATAATGCCTTGGTAAGACCACACTTGGAATATTGCATCCAGTTTTAGTTACCACTATATAAAAAAGATGTTGAGACTTTAGAAAGAGTGTAGAGAAAACAACAAAGATGATTAGTGACTGGATGCTAAAACATATAAAGACCAGTTGCAGGAGTTGGGTATGTCTACCATAGTTTAATAATAATTTTAAAAAAGCACCAAGGAGTGATATGACATCGGTGTTCCAATATCTAAGGGATGCCACAAAAAGAGAGGGTCAACCTATTCTCCAAAGCACTTGAAGGCAGGTTAAGAAGCAATAAATGGAAACTAATCAACAAGAGAACCAACCTCGAACTAAGAAGAAATTTCCTGACAATTAAACAATTAATCAATGAAACAGTTTGATTTCAGGAACTGTGGGTGCTTCAACACTGGAGGTTTTAAAAAAGAGATTGGACAACCATTTATCTGAAATTGTATAGGGTATCCTCCTTGAGCAGGGTTCTGTACTTGAAGTCCTACAAGGTCTCTTTCAGCTCTATTATTCTGTTAGATATAGCATGCTTTTAGCTAGTGTATTTATCTCAACTTCATTGTATGTTGATAAAAGTTAAACAAAATAAAATCATTAACAAAAGAGTGGATTAAAAAAACATTTCTAGCCCTACTGAGGTTGCTGAAAAATGTTTTGCAGCCATTGTTTTGCAGATATTGTGCTGATAGCTTTGATCTATTACATGGCATGTTGGAACCAATCGAACAGTGTCTCCTTTAACAAACTTGACTGGCTAGCAGTATTGCTTCTAGAGGATGGCTTATCAGCTTCAGCCAGAACCTGCCATACTTGGATTTGCCTTCATAGCCTGAGAGGAAAATAAATTGTACCCAAGCAGTTAATAAGAAAGAATTATTGTGAGTGAGATGCATGACCTTATGAGAGAGCATGGAGATTTTACTGACTAAATATTGCTCTCTTTAAAAATATACACACATATCAGCTTTGGTAGAAATTGAACCTTGAGACCCCCTACAGCAAGTTGCTGTTCATCTGTTTTGGGAAAGAGAGCTTTGCTTTCTCCTTGGATGTGAAGGCAGCATTAATTGTCATTTAAAATGTTTTTATGCCTCCCCAGTCTCACATCATGATTCAGGCCACATAGGTCATTAAACAAACTTATAAGCATGAAAACGGCAGGTAATTGGTTATTCTTAAAGGTGAAAAGTTGCATTTACCAAAAACCTGTTAAAATGCTTGGGCAAATAACTGTTATTTTTAGCTGCTCTTCAATCCTGCTCCCAACCATTTGAAAAGAAACCGTCCACATGCAACCTAAATTTAATTGCATATAATACTAACAGAACTCTGAATCAATAGGTTAAAAAGTGGAGCTTGAGGGTTTAAGAGACAAATTAAAATGAATTGAGACTTCACACGTCCTTTTGCACAATCAATGCAGTCAATTGTTCAGATCTGGATTTTGCATAACTGGGAAAGGAAAGGAATCAGTTTCCTGGGCTGGCATTTTCTTGACAAAATTTTATTGACATTTCTATATGTCAGTTTAAATGTACATTTATTTAATTATCCTTGCATACATATGCTTACTATCCAGAGCTTTTTGTGGCAGATTACATTAAAAAAATCCTCAAGATAAAACAATGAAGCAAAATAAAATGAATATACATTCCTCTAATTTAAAAAACTAGATTGTATTTATTATGACATTATTAGACATATTATTATTATTAAGACAAAAATAATCACTTAGCTCACAATCTGTTTGTAATTGTTGATTAATTGAAACTTTTGTAAAATCTTAATTAAAAACAAATTTAATTTAAACATTAAGTCATCTTACTTATTCAGACTTGAGTCTCTGCTGAAATAGATCTTGCCTCCAAATAGAAGGCAATGTTGGGAACCCATGATACCCAAAACATGGATTAAATTATCTCCAGGAGGGAAAAGTTCCTGTGGTCACCATCTTGGCAACTGCAGAGAGAATAACTACAATATTCAAATCTGTAACAAAGAAAACAAAAATCTATAGGTATCATGGTCACATGTATCTGGGCAAATTCCATAGCATAAGCAATCTGAGACTTCCAGAAATCCATGGCCTGTAAATAAATACCAATAAGTCTGTGGAGTTTAAACTGTTCTATCTTACATCTATTAATCTGCTGGCTATACTTCATTAAACAATTAGAGAAGATCATGACTTTGGTTTTAAGGGTAATTAATGGCAAGTCTATCTTCCGAACAGCAAGAGCCAGAAGCCTGAAGTGCTCCTTTCACTGCTGTAGCTATAAATGAAAAAAATGGCCGCATCATCAATTTATAACAAAGTAAGAACATTTCTGTTAGCCACTGTTGTAAAATGAAGCCTGGATTCTGCTTTACCAATGAATTAATATTAAAAGTTAAAACAAGAAGGGGATACTATCCAGTTTTAACACCTACTAATAAACCGACTAATGATTTTTTTTTTGAATTCAGGCAAGTCAGGTTTGTTGAATACTAGATAATGTTGGGTCACCCTTTCAGAGAAAGGTAATGGAGTCTGATAGAAACAGAATTAACATTAAACTTTAGGCTGGCCATATTTTTTTTTAACCTCAATGCTGGATGATCCCAAGATCATTTAAAAATAGTATATATCATAAATAGAAACATAATTGCAGTGGCAAATGAACTTCCATAATGAATCAATATTTACTTACCTAAACAGATAAACAGAATGACCATGGGCAGGCAAAAAAGCAGTGGGAAATGGGAGCAATTCCTTATTTCCTGCTGGCTTCCATTGACTTTGCTGGTGGGGAGAGTCAGAAATCACAATCATGTAACTGTTGAGATGCTGCGGCAGCTGCAACTTTGTAAATGGAATTGACCTTAACATCCAGAAAATTTCTATTCTACAGGAGTAATGGGTCCTCGTGTTTTAAAGCAATCTTCATGTTAGTGGATTTGATTAAAAATTTGTTACAACATAATGCACAAACAGACAAACAGATAAACACAATGAATATAGTGTCACTAGTAGTTAGTAGTATACAGATACCTTGTGATCAGATTCTCTGATTAGTATCAAAGTACTTGGCAGATTTATGCAAATGTTTCACCCCATGCATCTCTGGTACTCCCTTAGTGCAATGACCCCTTTCTGAACTACTGTACTGAGGAAGCTTCTCAGAGGCATGGAGTGAAATCTCTACTGAAAATCTGATTCATATCTCAATATCAATTTCTTGCCAAACCTGACCACAAGATACATAGATTTTATTAA
Source organism: Pantherophis guttatus (assembly GCF_059756535.1). NCBI lineage: Eukaryota > Metazoa > Chordata > Lepidosauria > Squamata > Colubridae > Pantherophis > Pantherophis guttatus. Next base: position 126,099,842 of record NC_142066.1, read on the forward strand.
AGCTAATAAAGCAACACTTAAGAGAAAAATGGCCGAGTTAGGTTCTCAACATTAAGTCTCAAATGCATAAAAGTACAAGAACTTCACCTACTATTGAAAGGACTGACTTCCATGGGAAGAGCATTCCATCTCCAGAGAACAGAAGATGCCGAGGAAGCCTCTTAGAAAGTTAACATTTGCATAGGGAGAGGTGTTCCCTTAAATATTAGAGTACTAAATCATTTAATCACTCAAATATAATTATTTAAATATTTAAACTGGATTAATAGTGCATTGGCAGCCAATGCGATTTTTATAAAGGTTTTTCAGATAATAGTCTTCTATGCTTCACAACTTTTGGATCATTTTCAAGAACAGATTTATGTAGGATGCTTGGTAGCAATCCAAATGGGAGATTACCAGAACATGGATTATAACTACCAGGCTATTTCAGTTCCAAAAGAATCATTGCCACCAGACCTTATTGTTCATTATCCAGTTTATTATTTCATTCTAATATCAGTCCAATGCTTGCAACTTGACTGTGATGGGGAAGATGTGATAAAACCTGATGCTGAGTTGCAGGTTGGAGAAGTGAAGAAGCAAATCAGCACTGAATCCTCAGCATGCAGAAAGAGAACCAGTAGGATCTTCCCTAAATCCTCATAGTATTTATCTGATTGTTATGCAGAATGTGCTTTGTTCTGGTGAGATTTCTATAGGCAAACAGTGATAAATAAACTATGCTGAGCAATTCATCACATCATTCTTGGTTCCCCATGCCTGACAGATATAGACCCGATTATTGTTGCTTAACAGTAATGGACATTTTGGGACTCCATAGTGTAGCAATCATGAGGGTAAGAAGAGAACCACAATGGTTTCAAATAATCAACTAAGCAATATATCATGGTAGTGATATTACTGGAGATTTCTGGAGAGTTGGACATTCTTATTTTTCTCCCAGACTAGAACATCTGTTAGAGCAGCCAAGTGCTAAAGCCAGGTTTAGAATCTGACTAGAATGGTTCCAGATAATCCATGTCCTTGAAGAATGCTGAGGTGACGCAGTGGTTAGGGTGCAGTACTGCAGCTACTTCAGCTGACTGCTAGTTCAGCAGATCAGTGGATCAAATCTCACCAGCTCAAGGTTGACTCAGCCTTCCATCCTTCCGAGGTGGGTAAAATGAGGACCCAGATTGTTGGGGGCAATATGCTATTTAGTATACTGTCTTTGGTGTAAGCTGCCCAGAGTCCTCAGAGAGTGGGTGGCATAGAAATATGAATAATAAAATAAAAATAAATGAATAATAAATGAATGAAGTTCATTGGTCACCATCCTCTCAAATATCTTATTTCTGAGGTATTTATGAAGGTATATTGTTCTCAAGAATTTCAAGGTCGAAATGTTGTACTAATCACTTTGGTCCGTTCAATCTTGATTATACAAAGCAAAACAAAATAGATATGTTCTAAAACCCAAACTGTTTTAGGTTAATGATGATGGAAAGAAACCATAATTGTGATGGTGAACATGAAATCCTGATTGGCACTATCAGGATGGTGTTAATGCAGTGTGAAAATTTCCCATAGGTAACTGACTTAAATGACAAATCAGCTACCACTGCTAGGGACCTGTGAATAATTCATAATCTAAATTTCTGGCTTCATATTTTCTCTCAAACATACTGCTAGGGCAGAATATGAGGTCAACTCAATCTCACGAGATAGCAACCTATATCTTGGCATTCAGTTAGGTTAGTCTCAGACCAGGTATCCAAATAGACAAGATTAATTTAACCAATTCTTGGTACTAAGTCAGGTGGGGCTCTCTTCTGTATATCTGATCTTTCATTTAAAAGTAGCACCATGTGATGAGAAAACAAACAATCTGAAGATATGGAAAAAGGACTCAATTCAAGGATACCTTTCAAATATCCAACTTGAAATTTCTAATGGTTTCTGTGCTTTCTCTTGTCTTCTCTTGTTCTCCTAGGAAAAACTTGGACAATGCCTATGTGGCATATGACACTTTCAGTAAATAAGAAACATGAAGCACAAAATCAAAACAAATTACTACCTTTGGTCTCCCAGTCCCCTTAAGAAATGAAAGAAACCCTTTAATGTCACTCCTTCAAAGGCAATTTCACTTACAGCATCACTTCAAGACAATGAATCTTCCATAATTTTGCTCCTATTTAGGATCTGATAGAAGAAAGGAAGATGTAGAAATATGATCTTCAAACCTCTTTAGAAGCATCTGCAATGTTTCTATAGTGAAACTATCTTCATGAGTAACAACTTTAAAAGCATTTTACTGGGCAGGTATTCATATTCTTTACAAGGGTATTGTTCTTATTAGGAAAGCTAAATGTTTCTGCTTATAGATTTAACCATTACAACATGATTAAATATGAAAGATATTCATAGACTGCACCTTTGGAATAAAATCTTTATCTACAGAATCAAGATCAAAGGCAATGCAAACGAACAGGAACTCAAGTTAAGCCTCTCTGAAATTGTGGGTCTTGCATGTAGGAAAACTCTACTTCCAGTAGGGGGGGTAAATAATTGCTAATTCCCCCCCCTTTTTTTTCTTGTAGTCTTCTGTATTCCCTGATGATTTATTCCTGAAAGTTGAGGACCCTTGAACATTAATGGTAACTGAGAATATTCCAGTAATAAAGGGAATGCAACCCCCCCAACCCCCCCCCAAAAAAACAAACAAAAAATAAAACAAAACCCTGTTTCTTTTCAACATAGGCAAAGTCTCTATTAATGAGCCTTCTATACTCAGGAGAAATCCTTCCATTCATGTAATGATGATGATGATGATGATGATGATGATGATGATGATAATAATAATAATAATAATAATAATAATAATAATAATAACAACAACAACAACAACAACAACAACAACTTTATTGTCATTGTACGTTTATCTACAGTATACCCATACAACAAAATTCACTTAACACCCAAAGACCATGTCCAATACACATAACAATCCCCAAACACATTCCCACCCACCACAATTCCCCACCCTTAAACCACATAAACATCCACACACCAGACCAAGTAATGCTGTCCAACAGCTCACTGATGGTGGCCCTTTAGTTCATTGTTGAGTGCAATTATAGCTCTGGGATAAAAACTATTCAGAAAACATGTGGTCTGAGTTTTAATTGTTCTGTATCTTCTGCCAGAAGGCAACAGTCCAAAAAGATTGTAAGCAGGATGGGAAGAGTCTCTGAGAATGTTATGCAACTTCCTCAACTTCTCTGTAGAGCTGTAGCGTTCCCACTTAATTTAATTTATAAAATTTATATGCCATTTGACTCTGGGTGGTCTGCACATTGTCAAAACTTCTAAAAATAAGTAATGTTACAAAAAACCCAGAAACGACACAAAACAAACACAGAAGTGGCAGAGAAAACACTTGAATGGAACAAGCAAAAGGAAGAAAGGGAACACCAATCATTCTAACCAAAGACCTAGGTCAGTGATGGCGAATCTTTTAGACATCGAGTGCCTAAACTTTGTGCGTGCATATGCCCAAACTGAAAGGTGTGTGTGGGCACATGAATGTGCGCATGCGTGAACATGCACACATGTGCATCAGAGACCTGAAGACCAACTGGCCAGCGGGATGAGGGGCATCCTAACACCGGCAGCGCGGCAACAGTATTGAATAAAGAACTGTTAGAAATCACTCCGGCCTCTCCTCCATTCTTTACCCAGAACATAACAGAAATCTTCATTCCAGGGGAAACTCCTGCTACAGAGAAGGCATACTTCTCTGATAGATGACATTAATTGAAGAACTCAGAGCCCACTATGCTTGCCAGATCAGATTAGTCAGGCATATATTATGTGAGACAGGCAGTCCCTCAAATAACCAGACCATATAGGTCTTTATAGTTAATAACCAGCACCTTAAATCATACTGAGAATCAACCTGATAACCAGTGCCCATTACTGCCCATGCCATTGCATTCTGGACCAACAGAAGCTACTAGACATTCTTTAAGGGCAACAACAAAGCATTTCAGATGTCAAGCTGTGAGGTGCCAAGGTACTAAGAGCCTTGGTAGTACAGTGGTCTAAAGCACCCTGTTATTAAGACCAGCTGCCTGCAATTACTGCAGGTTCGAATCTCGCCAGGCTCAAGGTTGACTCAGCCTTCCATTCTTTCTAAGGTAGGTAAATTGAGAACCCAGTTGTGGGGGCAATAAGCTGACTTTGTATAAATATACAAAAGGATGAAGGCTATTGCTTAGCGCAGTGTAAGCCGCCCTGAGTCTCCGGAGAAGGGCAACATATAAATCAAATTAAAAAACAAAACAAAACATGTGACTATCAGCATTCCCTACCCGCAATTTAGGAAATGCTGCAATTGGCATACCAGTTGAAACTGTGCAAAACCTTCCTGGCCACACTGCCACCTGCTCATTGAGTAAGAACTCAAAAGTCCAGAAATACTCCACAAGTTTAATTAAAATCATTTTAAAAAAAAGCCTTACTACAACACTAATAAGCTCTGGCCACATTTCTATTCTGCCATGTCCCACTATATGTCCTTCATCTCATCCCTTTTTGATGCGTAAGGCAGATTTAAGTTGTTATATCAGGGTGAATTTTTCTGGTTCCCACTTACTTCAATACTATGCAATGCAACCTCAGAGTGTGTAACATTTTGTTAGTCTTTGACACCCATCTTCTTGGAAGGAAATCACTTAGCTGCAGTGACTTGAAACAGAGGCAATAGAGGCAAGATAGGAATTGGCAATGGGAAAAACAAATTTCATGCTGCTATAGTTTTCTGCCAATTCAGCAATGGTCGGGTAGCACTCAACTCAGCAGTGGGAAAAGGTCCACAGTACAGCAATGCTGGACCCCAAGCATTGTGTGTTATATTGGCTTACTGTAGAGTGTAACAAAAAGTTAATGTAGGTCTAAGACTTCAAGAAGGGAACCAAAGTAAGAAGTAATTTAAAACAAAATTAAAGCACACACACATACTAGAACATAAGGTGAACTCAAAATGAAAATGGGAAATATAGATTGAAAAAACAAAAGTAATGTTCCTTGCTGGACTTTCTGCAAGAAGCAAGAGCATTTAAAGGCAATAAAGATTTTATTGGTTAAGAGAAATATATTTAGTACATTCTTCTAGGATCCTAGGAATGTAATTTGATTATCTGACAGGCTTATAATTTTGTTAAGTGATTCCCCCCCCCTTTATTTTGTTCTTATTAGTCTCTTTCATTGCCTGATCTCATTTCTTTGCATAATTTATATTTCATTGAGCCAAATGCCTCCATTTTGAAGAGGCCATATGGAGAACTCCATGAGTATCCTGGGAGCCAGAAATATGCAGTGATTAACTGCAGTTTCAGTTATTTGTTGCAAAAATGAAAGGAACAATGAAATAAAAAGCTTCATAGGGCAATTTCTGTGTCCTTGTGGCTGTCCTTTAGTGATGCTATGAAAAGGATGGCTTTTGAATTGGTAAAGACAATCAAAGAGCCAGCCATTACATAAAAAGCAGAAACAAAGGGAAAATGGAATAGCTCAACACAGACACCCAGAAAGGGAAGAAATTAAAAAGAAAAGTCTGTTAAAAGATTATATGAAAACAGCTTTCAAGATACTCAACTCATCTATAATTGAGTTAATGGACACATTTACTGTTCTCTATTTTTGTAATGTCTGATTATTAAAAGTAGGCTTGCGGGGGTGGCGAGCAAGAGGAGAGAAAGCTTTGTAATATTTCACTGACTAATAAAATTATGTTCGCCAAACTTGACAAAAGCTACCATTCCAAAACAGAACTGCCAAGGATCTTTATTTCTAGTAATTATGTTTACCATTCCCATTAGCCTCTTTGGAAGAAGTAGACATTCACAAGATTATATTTATTGTGATGTTCAATTGCAAGGATGGTGTAAAGTAATCTCTTTTAGTTGTTTGAAAAGTTTTTCAGTGATAATTTCTTATTATTATGCTGTATGCTACTCTGAGATCTTTCAAAACAAAAATTGTTTATAATCATAATTATCATTCTTACATCTCTATTTCTTTCTGTCTACTGCGAACAAAAAAACTTAACAGACTCTAGAGCAATAGAACATAAGTCATGTTTATATGTATTCTCAGGATGGATTCTTTTTTACAAATTTTATTAGATACTGGAATAGTATCTAGTAGTCCTCGACTTACAACAGTTTGTTTAGTGACCGTTCAAAGTTACAATGCCACTGAAAATTGTGACTTATGACCGTTTTTCGCAGTTATGACCTTTGCAGCATCCTTAGGATCATGTGATCAAAATTCAAATGCTTAGCAACCGGTTCATATTTATGATGGTTATAGTGTCCCAGGATCAGATGATCACTTTTTGCAACCTTCTGACAAGCAATGGAGAAGTCAGATTCACTTAATAACCATATCACTAACTTAACAATGACAGTGATTCATTTAACAACTTTGACAAGAAAGATTGTAAAACGGGACTAAACTCACTTAAGAACTGGCTCACTTAGCAGCAGAAATTTTGGGCTCAGTTGGGCTCAGGTATAAGTCGAGCACTTATAGGTGTAAAAATACCTGTATTTTTTAATGGAAGTTATGTCCTTTACTCAAGAGTCTAAAAATCTCTCTTTAACATTATGTTATTCAAAGTTCTCTACATTATGGTTTGTGAGAATCCAGCCTGTATCTGGACATGATAATGCTGAGAAAAGACACCTCATGGTGATCAGGACAACCGTATTACATAAAATGGAAGTCTCTTTTTAACAAGGTCATTTAGGAGAGTGAGTGATAACCTTATTCCTTATATTGGGAATATAATTTTTCAGCATAAATGTTGTGTGTGATGCTTAGAAAGCACACCAGTAGTGTAAATATGTCATGTGCAAATATATCTCTTTGCTTTACTGCTGAACCTATAGGCTGAGATGTGCATCAAGCAGCATATGTTCTGGTATCAAGACACATTGCTCTTCATGTGACTTTTTATAGCATCTGTGTACATATCTGTAACTGAAAAAAGAGGTTGGCAAAAGAAGGTTACTGTTCTTTTCTGTTGGCTTCTTAGTTGAAACACCATTCTACCTAGTAACAGTTGCTAGGAAAAATAAAAATTCTACACACTAAAGACCAGCAGATGTTCAACTAAATGTGTAGTTTATTTATTAGATGAACAAATTGGGCTGATGTCTAGGCACTCAGGAATGATTTAATTTAAAATGTAGATTTAAGATGATCATGTAAGCAATGTAGTTAAGATCTTACATCTTCTTGCATCTGGGAAGCCTTATTCTTGCAAAATCTTGTCAAGCAGAACAACGTGACTCAAAACCACCACTGACTGAAGACATATAACTACATCATCAGAACCATATTGTGAAAAAACCAACTGTGGAACTAAACTTATTTAACAACATGCAGAGGCAGTAATAAACATCATAAAAGAAATAAATCCTGGTCTATTAGGAATTTGAAAGGCTCCTGAAGAAATGAGAAAGCCTCCAATAAATGAGAAAATTAATGAAGGAAACTAAACAACATGCATTGTTGTTACTCTAACAAGGAGATAATAATGGGAGGACAGAATCAGCAAGAATGATATGGATTTATTTTATAAAAGGAAAGGTGGGCACCAGAAATAAACACCCAAGCATGGGAGACTGAATAGCAGTTTTGAAAATAGTATAGAGTAAATGTGGCATCAATAATAATAATAAAAAAGTAAGCTTGGAGATAGACAGTGTTCACCATACTTATTCTAAGAATTGTGACGTCAATTCTTGATTATAAAATGCTTCAAATTTGCTTTAAAATGCTTCAAAATACATTTTAAATTTGAATAAAGCAGTACATATATTTAAATTTGCATGATAATGTTGACAATAAAAAAAATACTCAAGATCACAAGCAATCTCTTAAAGATTGAATCAAGAAGACTTGATTCATTTTCTTAAAAAAAGAAGAAGCATAGATCTAATACAGAGACATTTGCATGAGAGCATGATAGAAGTTTTGAGAGCAGAAGATTATACAAAAGCTAGGTTAAGCTCTGTTTTAAGCTTTTGAATTGTGCCGTTTCAGTATAAGTATTTTGTTGGAGTGTGCCATAAATCTACCAAATTTCTTCAAGCAGTTTCCTTCCAACCATATAAAGACTTTTCCACTTTCTACTCTCAGTGCTGAAGGCTATCTCTTTCCATGGTCTGTCTTTTTTGTAGATTTGGGCTTTGTGCAAAAATAATTCAGCTACGTGGTCAATTGGATTATAAAGAAGGTAGAAAGACATAGGACAGTTATGTTTCCTCATTTTTTCACAATAGCTATTATTTCCAAGAACGTATGTAAACAACTGCTCTCTACTTGGGTCAAAGGAATGAATAGTGCTATGATTAGATTAAAAAGAACCAGAACATTAATACTATATTTTGTTTTATTTTGTAAAATGCAACTGTATAGCTTATGGTTGTCAAGTTAATAATAGTCTGGCTTCAAATGATTCCTTTGTTTTGTCAGATTTTTATGGGTTCATTTTTAGCTTGATGAAAACTGCTTTGTTTTGTTGTATGGTTTTTCTTGTTAATCCTGAGAGCCCAGAAGGATTTAATATTCAAAATTGTAATATAAATATAAAGAATATAATATAAATATAAAATATAAAGAAGGGTTTTTTTAATATATTCAAGAAAATATATACTTTCATTTTCCTTTCCAAGTCTATGGAAATAAAATCAGAAATTGGTCTAAATTATCACTAAAATGTCACATGTGTGAGATTGTAACCTCTTAAATAGAAAAGAAGAACATGTCTCAATTGGAACTTTATAATGGCAAGATGAAATACATGGCCTGTGGACATTTGAAAAAGTGATTTGCCAGTCACTCAGTGCAGTCTCTACACTGAACAGTCCTGTGAATTGAAGTTACATCTCAAATATTAAAATCAACACATTAGCTGTAGAAGCAATAGAACAATGGAAACAAATTTATAACAATGCAAATTCAGCAAATTGTTGGCCATTGCACTAAACATTACTAAAAGATTACAGTTCCCATTATTCCTAAAACTATGTAACAGCCATATGATATTAGCCCTCATATGGACATAATGTTCAAGCTAATGCTAAATAAAGAATTTTAAGATTTTGAATATAATTTTAAAAATAGATTATTATTACGGTTTGTTGCATAATCAGTCAGGGGTTTAGACTGGATTTGGCATTTTTAATTTATTGAGCCTGGGTCCTTAACCTAAGGACCTGGAATACACAGATGTTGATATCTAATGGCTTTAAAGATACTGTTGTAGAATGTAAGCTGTTCTAAATAAAGCTGCTTTTGCAATTGACTGATGATTTTATCAATGCTGATGATGTTCAAGTGGCGCTCCAGTTGTTTTGGGATTGCATCCAAGGCAATCACTATTGATACAATCTTTGATTTCTTTTCGAAGGTGGTATTCAGCAGGTTCTGACCAGTTCTAGAGAACCGGTAACGGAGATTTTGAGTAGTTCAGAGAACCGGTAAATACCACCTCTGACTGGCCCTGGCCCCATCTATTCTCTGCCTCCTGAGTCCCAGCTGATCAGGAGGAAATGGGGATTTTATAGTAACCTTCCCCTGGAGTGGGGAAGGAATGGAGATTTTACAATATCCTTCCCCTGCCACGCCTACCAAGCCATGCCCACCAAGCCATGCCCACAGAACTGGTAGTAAAAAAAATTTGAATCCCACCACTGTTTCTTTTGCCATAAAAGTTGGTCACTTTTATTCGTAGGTCCTTGTATTTTTTATTTTATTTTGTCCAATTTTTTCTCATATTCTGCTGGCTTCATCCAGCATACCATATCCACTATCTAAACTCTTTTGCCTTTCTTATCAAAAGTCTGGGATGTTATGTGGTAAGGGCTTGTACTTATCCCTCTAAAGTCACAGAGCACTTTATCTTCTATATTATCTACTACTTTATCCATTTTGTGGTCTTGCCAGTTTTTGCTTGCTGGCAAGTGGTAGAAATTTCAATGCACTTCATTGCTACTTTGCTATGTTGTTGTTTGTAGTCAGTTTGGTTGATCATCTTGCAGTAACTAACTAAGTGGTATACTTTTCTTTAATTTCTTTGTAAATACTGTATTTCTGTCTGATGCTATCTTCTCAATTCTAGATTTATATGCATTTATTCTAAAGATTTGGTCTTATGAGTCTGAATTAGTCCCTCTGTCTCTTCTAAAACTTCCTTGTTCTTAACCATTATCAGATTTTGTTATTATCTACTTAGCCTTTTTAAATGCACTGGCTATGTAATGTATTTCCTTGCCATATCTCTTTTGTATCCTTCATTGGTCTTTTTTGTAGCTCAGTTTAGTCTCTAAAGTATTCAGTAAGTCGTCATGATATACTAGCTTCTGTGTATCATCATCACTATTTTTCAGATATTCATCCAATGCCTTTTTTTTCTTCAATTGCCTTTTAAGCTCACTTATTTTTCTCAATAAATAGTCTATTAGCATCATTGCATGGATGAAAGGCATGATTATTTGCCATTATTTTTCTGGTCTTCCTATCCAGGATTTTCAGTTGTGCTTGAATTCAGTTCACTATTCAATCCATGTATTTAATTATTCAGATAGCCCAGGTATTCATTGTTTTGCTAGTATTCCCTTCACTGGAGTTTAATATCTTATTCTCTCTCATGTTGTATTTACTTCTAACCTTCTTCATGACTTCAGTATGCATGTTATTGCCAGCTTGAAAGATGCCCAGATGCCTAGTGATCTTCATCCAGGTTATTGATATTTCCAGGAGGCATCTTGATTCTTTCAGTTTCACTATTGATGATAAAAGTGGCATGTCTTTCCAGTCCAAATTCCAGTATCTTGGCAGTATATATGGACAGCTGAGCAGCAATTCTATTTCAGATGACATATTTCCATACAGCTTTAGATTGTGGATTTAAATGAGGTGGGATAGGGCTTGCAGAGATTTTTGATGTTTGATAAACATGAACTCAGTGGTGGGATTCAAGTAATTTAACAACCAGTTCTCTGTCCCAATGATTTCTTCCAACAACTAGTTTGCCAAACTGTTCAGAAAGTTAACAACTGGTTCTCCCAAAGTGGTGCGAACTGGCTGAATCCCACCACTGCATGAACTGAGTTATTCACTATGATTGATAGAGGAATTGATGCACTGACAAAGAGTACTGGTGAAAGTGAGACTCTTTGAAAGATATCTGTCTTTATATTAACCACAACCTATCTACCACCACTGACCAGTGACTATGTCTCCTATTGTGCCATTGATATTTGCATAAGCTTCTGATGTTTCTACTGATTCCTCTTGTTAATTTCCAGGTACTTAAATTTCCTAGGGGTGTTACTCTCATATTAGATATACCCTTGAAATTTCCTGTGCATCTGTTGCCAATTATTCTTACTCATAAATATTCTGTTTAGTTTCTGATAGCATTACATAATAATCAAAGTGACCTAAGTAAATATTGCATTTTGCATGCAAACTTCATGTAGATTACATCATTGTGATTCAAATACATGGCTATAAATTGTAAAAGCATTATTACTGAGCACTTCAGTCTGTTTTCAAATATATTATGACTGGCTTCTGCTTTGCAACAGTAAATTGTATGACCAAAAGATGGCAGTACTCCATGCTATTTTGGCTTTTCATTGTCCTGTCAATCTATAATTTCATGGCTTTTAGAATCTATAGCTATGTATCCATTTTAATGTTCCCTTTCAATGTTCCTTCCGAATAGAATGTTACTATGTAGGAAACTTAAATTTAAAATAATATCAAACATTAGAAAGCCAGTCTACAATATTTTCAGTCTGAAAATTCAGTTTGCAAAAGAATTAAACCCAAGAAAAAAAAATCAGCATTTGAAGGGGGGGCGGGGGGAAGGGGAACACCATTTTTTTTTCTCTGCAGAAAACTTAGGTAGGTGTTTTGAATTCTGTCCCATACTGATCGAAGCATTGAGTTTTATATTGCCACTTTTATTTTTTAAGAGTTATGTTCACAGGACTTATTTTTCAGATGATTCTTATTCTTCAACTGCAAAGATCAACTCAAATTTTATATCACCTGATTTGCCATCCATGCAATATTATGTTCTGCAGTAAAGGTGAAAATGTGTAGTAATAATGCATACATGTGTAAGCATGAAATGGGTGTGTGCCAGAGAATTGTAAGAGAATTAGAAAAATAAAACAATTACATTGAATATATCATTATGGAATGATATATTCCATTTTACTTATAGCTCCTTTAATCAAATCTAGAAAAGGTTCCATGTATGGTAGTATAGTACAACCCAAAGGTATCCAAAAAAGAGATAAAAAAATAAAATAATGTCCATTACTACATGATTGAAGCCTTGCTTATTTTTTTTTACAGGCATTAAACATAACACATGTTAAAAAAAGAATTGAAGGTTCCATTGTGCTTGCTGTCAGCTTGACACCATCACTATCTTGTTCATCATGGACATATTCCCAATGTAATACATTTATTTATTTGTTTGTTTTAATTTGTATACCACCCTTCTCCAGCAGGACTCAGGGCGGTGAACAGCAGAATAAAACAGAACATACAAAATTTAAAAATAGTTTAAAAAATAATTAACTATTTTTGGCCACAATTTAAAACAACCCAATTAAAATCAATTCAATTTAACCGAAACAGTGGGATCAAGCCAGCCCGGCTAGGTGAAATAAATAAGTTTTCAGGGCCCGACGAAAAGTCCGGAGGTCTGGTATTGTGCGTATCTCTGGGGGGAGGTTGTTCCAGAGGGCAGGCACCGCCACAGAGAAGGCTCTCCCCCTGGGGGTCGCCAGCCGACATTGTCTGGCGGACGGCACCCTGAGGAGGCCCTCTCTGTGTGAGTGTACTGGCCGGTGAGAGGCTATTGGTGGCAGAAGGCGGTCTCGTAGATACCCCGGCCCTAAACCATGGAGCGCTTTAAAGGTAGTCACCAACACCTTGAAGCGCACCCGGAAGACCACCGGGAGCCAGTGCAGCTCGTGCAGGAGAGATGTCACATAGGAGCGCCCCGTCGCTCCCATAATCCCCTGCGCGGCCGCATTCTGGACCAGCTGGAGCCTTGATGAATTGCTAGAATGGATTTAAACAGAATTCTATATCAATAGTAAGATATATATACTGGATCAAACCAAAGATGAAGATAAAACATGAAAGATACATTCCAATATGTAATAATATAAAAACACATTTGTTAGGTTTTAGATGCCACAAGGCTGTTTTATTATATGGCAAATAACTGTGGATTTAGGAAAGATTATTTTTTCATATTCTATCTCCAAATTCTCTGTAACAATGTCATATGTTTTCCAAATGAACTGGATCACAGTTGTGCCAAATTATGGTTATTATATTTACCCCAAAATTATTGAAATTGGTCAGGTTTACTAAAAGGTAGGGTTCCCTGATAGGTAATTGGAATCTTAGGCAAAGATATTGATTAATGTTACTCAGATAAAACAAAATGTGAAAATTACCAACTGAAATTATGAGCATCAAAATCAGCCAAGAAATGTATGCAATCAATTATCCGTTTTCAGTTTTATTTTAGTAATGTCAGCAATACAAAGTTCTGAGATAAGAATACACTTTGCTTGCCAAGCAAGTACACCTACTTTCACAATTATAACTTTAGAATCAACATACGGAAATCGTTGATTATCAATATCAAAGGAAGTGGGGTGAAAGATCCTTTATTAGGATGCATCATTACATTTTAAACATCTATTTGAACTGTCTTTGCATAAATTAGGTGGTTTGATTACATTTCCCTTCCTCAGTCAAATATTTCACTACAATGAAAATATTGCATATTATTTAAGCGTATGCATGAGAATCCAAAAAATCTCCACTAAATGCAATGAAAAGTGGGCAATTGATAATTTTATTAAATTTTGCCAGAACAGGGATGATATCTGAGTAGCAATTAATGGAACTTCATTTTAATTCATTATTAACAGCCACCTGCCCATGCCAGCAAATAATCCAGCTTCTTAAATGACATTCCTGTGAAATCTCACCTCATTTTTCATGATTGTCCCCAAAATGTCACTCTGAGCAATTATTAATATGTAGGGCATCAGGCAGTTTAATCCCCAATTGAACTCAAAACTAGATAGAACAGAAGGGTAATAAAGGACATTATGTGTTATCTAATCAATTGATAGTTATCCATTTTACTAATTATGGTATAACTTAGGGAACTAAGAGAACTAAGAAGTTTAGTAGATTCATAATTAATATATGGGAACCATTTTTCCTGATGTAAAATAACATTAAAAAGTAGAAAAATTTACAGAATCTATTTTGTATAAAAAGAAATTCCTTATAGGGAAATTGCCTATACTTAGTTCCTTCCATGCACTCTGAAAGTATGGCTAACTTGTTAATTACACTGCCTTTTCTATTAGCCTCTTCAGTGAGCCCTCAGTGATTGGTGCCATTGACACCAATTTTTGTGCATATATCTCTCTTGGTTTCCTTTGTTTTAAAAAAGAGGTCATTTTAATTCTCAGAGCAGACAAACAAGGGAACCTGGCATCATCAAAGTATCAACCTCCAGCATCAGCTTTATTTCTCAGAACATTTCTTGAGATATATATTTGTTTTTAAGTGTATACACTAACTGAAAAACAGACAAAAGTAAGCTAGAATAACAATGATGGGGGGGGGGGATCAGTTTTTCTCCACAATAAAAGTTCTCAGTTTTAATGTTTTTAAACAGTGTATTTGTAAATGCTTATAAATAGTTTGTTGTAAAAAAATAAATTGATAATATGGTTCTAATATTTAGGTTCTAATTCTTAGGTGATTGGTACCAATTAATTATGAAAAATCTTACTCCAAACTGTTCAATTGGAGAGAGAGGGGGAGAGAGATTTCAAATGAAATGTTAATAAGTATTATAGATTAGATCCATTTCTCGGACAAACTCCTAATTTTGGTATGGCAAACAGCACACCTAAAACATGTGACGCATAGTCTATCCTGAGAGACCTGAATAGATGAAATTCTATTATTTCCTCAAATAGCCTGCCAACATCCATAGTGAGTGCTGATTGAAATCCAAACCACAACTAACACAGATTACCTTTCTTGTATTTTTCTCTGCAGTGAAGATCTGCTAAAACATTAGTTAGTCAAGAATGTCTTAAATTATTAAAGTTAACTAAAATTAAGATTATTAATTTTATCTGCTATTCTATGTCTGTGAGTTTTGTCTTGCATGCATGTCTCTTTACCTCCAAACTAGCAATAGTAACAACACTTAGACTTATATACCACTTCGTAGTGCTTTAAATCCTCTCTAAGTGGTTTATATATTGCCCCAACCATCTGGCTTCTCATTTTACTGACCTTGGAAGGATGGAACTCTGAGTCAACCTTGGCCTGGTGAAAATCGAACTGTTGGCAGTTGGCATAATTAGCATGCAATACTACATTCTAATCACTGTGTTATCACAGTTCTCTATATACCTATAGTTTAATATAACTATATATTAAACTAATCATTTTTGAAGGGGATTTATCATAAAATCAACCCTTTCTGAAATGGAATGGTAATGGTGACATAGCTAGCTCTTATTTCAGGATTGGCAGAAAATTGGACTGGGTATATACACGAGATCACCTTCTGCCACCAATAGCCTCCTACCGGCCAGTCCGCTCACACAGAGAGGGACTCCTCAGAGTGCCGTCAGCCAAACAATGTCGACTGGTGACACCCAGGGGGAGAGCCTTCTCTGTGGGGGCACCTGCCCTCTGGAATGAACTGCCCCTGGAGGTTTGCATGATCCCCGACCTATGTATCTTTCGCCGTGCCCTTAAGACTCTTTTGTTCCAACAGGCCAGGCTGGCTTAGAAAATGAATTTTAAATTGGGTGTTTGTAGCTTTTAACATAAGGGCCAAATTTATATATTTATATTAAATTGTTTTTAAATTTTGTGAGTATATGTTTGTTTTAATATGGCTGTACACCGCCCTGAGTCCTTCGGGAGAAGGGTGGTATAGAAGTTTAATAAACTATAACTAACAACTATAACTAAAATTAGTTTGTTTTTGTTTCTTCAAAGGTTTTCCCAGTCAACCCCAAATCTTTTCTTTTCTTTTTTCTTTTCTTTCTTTTCTTCTTTATTTTATTTTGTCGCATACATATTAGATAATATATATAAGTATAAGCACGAATTGAATACATAAAATGAATACAATTAAAGGGAACATTAGGACAGGAACGGTAGGCATGTTGGTGCTTTTATTCATGCGCCCTGCCTCTTAGGAATGGGGTGAGGTCAACAGTAGACAGTTTTAGGTTAAAGTTTTGAGGGTTTTGGGATGAACCCACAGAGTCTGGTAGAGCATTCCAGGCATTAACAATTCTGTTACTGAAGTTATATTTTCTGCAATGGAGTCTGGAGCAATTCTCTTTAAGTTTGTATCTATTGTGTGCTTGTGTATTGTTGTGGTTGAAGATGAAGTAGTCATTGACAGGTAGGACATTGTAGCAGATGATTTTATGAGCTATGCTTAGGTCATACCGAAGGTGGCGTAGTTCTAAAATTTCTAAACCTAGAATTTCAAGTCTGGTGGCATAGGATATTTTGTTACGAGCAGAGGAGTGGAGGACTCTTCTTGTGAAATATTTCTGGATGCGCTGAATTGTATTAATGTCCAATATGCAGTGCGGGTTCCAGACAGGTGAGTTGTATTTGAGAAGAAATGTTTGAAGTAGAAGAATATCCCAGTTGAAAGAGCAGGAGTGTCAGGAGTTTCAAAGTGACTGATGACAGCCATTGGTAATGGTCGTTTATTGGAAATCCTTGAATCAAAATGTTTTCCAGGCAGGTTTTACATTACACCTTCTAATTTAGCAACCACAATTCAAGGAAAATAGGGGGGAAAAATCTGCCTACCAGGTATTCATCTGGCTAGCATCCTTAGTCTGGTCAGCTTCAGCACATTAGTTTGCTGGTTTTTTATCCCCTGCTTGGGGATAAAAAACAACTCCTAAGGCACAGCTGCGAGGAAGCAGCAATGAGAAAAGCAGGCAAAGCACGGGGAGATTGCTTCCCTCAGCTAGTGCCTAGTTAGGGCTGAAAAAAAGCTAAAGAACAGCTGAGTCAGAGCAAAGCATGGAGATCGCTTCACTCGCTAGCACCTCGTTAAAGCACAGCGGAGAGTCGAGGGAGCAGGGAAAGCTGGGAAGATCGCTTGCTAGCGCCTCATTAGCGCCTTGTTAGGGCTGGAAAAAAGCTTCAAAAAAGCTACATTTGGAGTATAAGAGACACCCAAAGTTTCAGCCTCTTTTAGGGGGGAAAAGGTGCATCTTATACCCTGAAAAATATGGTATTTCTATGTATTCCAAATAACAAAAAATCAAATCAGTTCCTATGGCAGTTTAAACTCTTGTGCAAATTATCTTTAAAGCATTACACTTTTCTGGATTTAAGTGCATATCCGATTTTGAAATTTAAGCCTCGTTTTTCCTACTCCAATCTATTGTTACATCTATGTAGATATTAACCGAATGAGGTGCCATGTAGTGTGCTTATTAGCAGCTTGATGGAGCTAAACTTACTTCTCTTAATGGGTTTATCATTTTTAAAAATGTTTTCCTGGTGAAAAAAGAGCAGGCAAAGGAAGACTCCTTGAGCCATCACTGAGTCTGTCATATTATTTTTCTACTCTGTTTTTCACAGTGACATTAAAAGATCTATCTCTCTCACATACACAGAGAGAAGAATGGAGGCAAGACTAAAATGTTTGATGAAAAAATGTAATTGTAGCTGGGGAGAAGGGTCAGTGAGCATGGCTACTATTTGCCATCATTAGAAGAGAAGGACATCTCTAATTCTTAGGAATGTAGAAAACATTTTGAGCACTGCTTGGTCTGTTGAGGTGAAGCACAAGAGTTGCTAGGCACAATAATACCAACAATGGCTGTCCCAGTGGATCCATTCCTTTGCACTGCCAGAGAATGATAGCTTCCCCACAAGCATATTGCCAGAAACCAGCCATTGTGAAATAGAGAGATAAGAGAAAGGCTAAGGCCCATAAGCAGAGGTAAAAAATAAATGATGAGTACAGGAAAGGAGTAACCATTGGGAGAATTATACCTCGCTTTGTCCTCCGCCAACTCTAGAAGTCATTATAATTATATCTCTAAATGCATATCACTGGAGGTGTTGCCCAACCCCCATATTTGCATCCTTTGGAGCAATAAAATATTTAGCTAAACACTACTAACCTTTCACTGCAAGAAAAGAATAGGAGTGATAATGAATATGCATATTGCTAGTTTCATATTGCTTCTTTCATGAATCAAAAATAGGAGCATAATTATTTCAATATAGTTTATATAGCAGAACACACAATAGGCATATAATCTATCACGCCTTAAAGGCATAAGCAAACAAAATCTTCTGATCATGATTATTTATGTTTGCTTCATTATAGTCATACCAGGTTTTGTCAAGTCGTGCATGGCAGGCAAACAGGAAACAGGAGTTACTTGGATTTCTGGAAAGATCCTTATTGTTAGTAGAGCAATGTAATAGATCCTTGCTAATACCTGCTAAAGTAGTTCTCCAGAGCAATTTGTATTCAATGGCAAGAAATTCAATGGTGAGAAATTCAATGATGAGAAAAATAAACTTCTACATTTAGACAAGAACAACCCGTTGCACAGGTATAGAAGGGTACCTGGCTCAATAGCAGTAGCTGTGAGAGGGATCTTAGAGTGCTAGTGGACAGTCAATTAAATAGTAGCCATCAATGTGGTGCAGCTGCCAAAAAAGCCAATGCAGTCCTAGGCTGTATTAACAGAGGGATAGAATCAAGATCACATGAAGTGTTAGTACTGCTTTATAATGCCCTTGTAAGATCATCCTTGGAATACTGCATCTAGTTTTGGTTGCCACAATATAAAAAAGATATTGAGATCTAGAAAGAGTATAAAGAAGAGTTCAATAAGGCTGAATAACCAGATGGTTATTAGTATTGCCGCCTTCTTAAACAGAATTGTGGAAGCAGAAATAGAGAGCTGTGACAGGAGCTTTTTTGGGGGGGAGAAAAATTATTTTATTTCTATTTCCTTCTTTAGTCACAAATGGCTTACAATTTAGAAACCATATATTATCGGGAATAATCAGAAATTTTTGCCATGCTTATATTTTGTATCAAAACTTTATAGTTAGACCTATTCATAAATTTCTATGCTCTGCTTCTAGCCATTAATCGAATAAATAAGCTCCTAAGACCCAGGATGCTGCTACCTGAAATTATAGATGGAAGGCAATTGGCAAGGTTGAAATTTAATCTAGTCTTTTCTCTTAATTGGTTGCAAAAAAGGCCATGTTTCCTATAAGAGGAAAAAGAAAAATTTCTCCAGTAAAATGGGCCTCAAATGAACATGCCAAGAGGAGGAAGCATCATCATTATTAACTTTGGGGGGGGGGGCGAAGGGTTAGTAAAGCTGTTCAAAGTTAAAGCTGTTTAAAGATTTTAGTTCTTGGGAATCACAGTTTTTTCGGCATTTGGCTTTGATGCAGGGTTGCATTTTATGGCAATTTGCAGCAATTGATAACATCTTGTCTTGGGTTCTCTAGAACAGTGTTTCTTTTCTTTTCTTTTTTTATTTTAAAAAACAAACTTTATTAAACACAGAAAAGCAAAATAATACACCATACATCTATATCAATATAAACAACACTACATAAAAAGAAAAAGTGACTTTAGTCACATATCAGTTATCTTATTGACGGTACATTTCTTTTTCTTTCTTTCTTTCTTTTCTTTTTTTCTTTTTGTTATCATTCAGAATTTGCATTTACCCTCATTTCTCCTACTTATCCAATCATACCATCTATTCCATACTATACAATATTTTGAGTCTGCCTTATCTTTCAATTCGAATGTTAATTTATTCATTTCTACATAATTATAGATTTTTTGAATTATTAGTTGGTCTGTTGGCAGTTGATCAGTTTTCCAAAATTGAGCTAGTGCCAATCTGACTGCAGTGACTATATGTAGTATTAAATACTTTATTTCTTTTTTATAATTTTCTTTAATCATCCCTAATAAAAAAAATTCTGGTTTAAGTTCTATTTTTTCTGATGTTATTTCTATTAGCCAAATCCTTATTTCCCAGTCCTCCAGTTCTATGTTATGTCCGATGTTCTTGCCCATGCTATCATTTGTCCCTTTACTACATCTTATCTAGTTCTGTTCCAGTCGGGTTTCAGGTCTGGGCACAGCACGGAAATGGCATTGGTCGCGTTGGTTGATGATCTCTGGAGGACTCGGGACAGAGATTGCTCCTCTGTTCTGGTCCTGTTAGATCTCTCAGCGGCTTTTGATACCATCGACCATGGTATCATGCTGCACCGGCTGGAAGAGTTGGGGGTGGGAGGCACCGAATTGCGGTGGTTCTCCTCCTTTCTCTCCGACCGGTCGCAGTTTGTGTTGGCAGGGGGGCAGAGGTCGACCTCAAGGCCTCTCATCTGTGGAGTGCCAAGGGATCGGTCCTCTCGCCCTTTCTGTTCAACATTTATGTGAAGCCGCTGGGCGAGATCATCCGTGGCTTTGGGATGAGATACCACCAGTACGCTGATGACACCCAGCTGTATGTCTCCACCCCAGGCCACCCCAACGATGCCCTTGAAGTGATGTCTCAGTGCCTGGAGACTGTGCGGATCTGGATGGGGAGAAACAGACTCAAGCTCAACCCTTCCAAGACTGAGTGGCCGTGGCTCCCGGCATCCCGATATAGTCAGTTGACTTCATCATTGACTATTGGGGGCGAGTCTTTGGCCCCCACAGAAAGGGCTCGCAATCTGGGAGTCCTCCTGGATATGTAGCTGTCCTTGGAGGAACATCTGACGGCTGTAACCAGGGGGACCTTTTATCAGGTTCGCCTGATTCGCCAGTTGCGGCCCTTTCTTGATCGGGATTCCCTGTGCACAGTCACTCATGCCCTTGTCACATCTCGCCTTGACTACTGCAACGCTCTCTACATGGGGCTCCCCTTGAAGGGCACCTGGAGGCTCCAACTGGTCCAGAATGCAGCAGCGCGGGTAGTGATGGGAGCAGCATGGCGCTCCCATGTAACACCACTCCTGCGTGAGCTGCACTGGCTCCCGGTGGTCTTCCGGGTGCGCTTCAAGGTGTTGGTTATCACCTTTAAAGCGCTCCATGGCATAGGGCCTAGCTATCTTCGAGACCGCCTGCTGCTACCGACGACCTCCCATCGACCCGTGGGCTCCCACAGAGAGGGCCTCCTCAGGGTGCCATCAGCCAAACAATGTAGGCTGGTGACCCCCAGGGGGAGAGCCTTCTCTGTGGGGGCACCTACCCTCTGGAATCAGTTGCCCCCAGAGATAAGGAGAATCCAAGACCTCAGTGCCTTCCACCGTGCCCTTAAAACCCACTTTTTCCAGCAAGCTGGGCTGGCTTAAGAAGAAATTTTTAAATTTTTAAAATGTTTTAATTGGTTTGTGATTTTTAAATTTTTGGGCCAAATTTATATATATTTTAATCATTCTTAATATTTGTAGTTCATGTTCTTAATTCTGGCTGGGCACTGCCCTGAGTCCTTAGGGAGAAGGGCGGTATATAAATTGAAACATAAATAAAATAAAAAATAAATAAATCTTCTGCCAAATCAAATTCCAATAAATATTTATAAATTTTTGAAATCAATTTTTCCTCCGTGGCTTCTAAAAGGTTATCCATCTGATTTGGTTTTAATTCAATTCCTCCTTTCTCTTGGTCTTTTTTGTATCTTGTTTTTATCTGTAAATAGGGCCACTTTTGATTTCTTGCCATGTATGAATTAATGAATCTATTAAAATATGATTACAAAAATGCCTATGTGTTTTGTTCCTGGTGTTCCATAAGAAGGCGTGCTACCCCACCATCAAATTGGGTCCCTCCAAGGTTAGCAATCTTTGATTTTTCAAATTCACCCATTCCCTAATCCATGTCAAACTTGTTGCTTTGTAATATGTTTCCATGCTGGTAATCCAGATCCACCTTTGGCTCTGTCATCCTGCAGTATACTTAATTTCATTCTTGCCTTTTTTCCTTCCCATACAAATTTTGTGGTTATTTTATTCAGATTTACAAAAAAAAAAAATTGTCCAATTTTACTGGAATTGTCTGAAATAGATAAAGCAGCTTTGGCAGAACATTCATTTTTATCGCTGCTATTCTCCCTAATAACGATAATTTCTTTTTATCTACTGTTGTTTATATAGATATAGATGTGTTTTGTATACACATGGTGTATTTTGCTTTTATATGTTTAATAAAGTTTGTTTAAAAAAAAACACAGTGTTTCTTAAAGTGGCCTGAAGACTTCTGAGTCTCCAAAGACCTTTTCAGGATCCATCAAATCAAAATTGTTTGCCAGCATATATTGTATAGGAATACAAAATTAAAATTCCATCAAACAGTTGTGAGAAGTGGTAGTGACAGCAAATGCATCAATTTCAACTTTTAATACTATGAATATTAATAAATGAAATCCATAGAGACAAAGTCCAAAGTGAGATGAAGTCCTTTTCATTGAAGGTTATGGACTATAATATACCCACTGGTTCAGTACAGACAGGTAGATGTTTCTCAGTTATCCATTCTGGTGCTACAAGAGAAAGACTGGCCCAAAGCCACCCAGAAAAGCTTCTGTACCTAAGGAAGACTAGGATTTGGATTTCTCCTCTTCTAATCTTGAACTTTGATCACTACACTATTCTGGGTTTCAAAGCATGCACAAACCATACACATATCGTCATTCATTAATTCATTCTAAAATTCTCATTCCAGTCTTTTCTCATCTCCATGAAACTAAATGCAATCTTTGGGGCTGAATGTGCCCTGAAGTCAGTTTTAATTCTTGGTGTCCAAGCAGTTTTCTTTGGAAATGGTTTGCCACTGCCTTTTTTCTAGCACTGAGAGAGAATCACTAATCCAAAATTGCCAGCCTTGCTTTATGCTAAAATGTGAGTGGAACTTATAGTATGTTGCTTTCTAACCCAATGCCTGCAACAACTCTATCAAACTATTTCTCAAATATACTCATACTCATATACTACTGAAATTTTCCCATTTTGGGAGAATGGAAAACATACAACATTCCATAATGAATGGATTTTATGCACCTCTCTCTCCTTCCCCCACTTCTTCCTTTCATCTAGAACTATAAGTTGTTGCTCTTTGCATTTTTTCTTGTGGAACTCTTCACCAATCAAAAATTAACAAAATAGTCATTTTGGAGTATGATGGAGAAGTAATGACTATAATTAATGTAGAATAGCCTAGTTAACATGCACATAAAAGCACATATGGATGTTAAATACCGTATTTTCCGGCGTATAAGACGACTGGGTGTATAAGACGACCCACCGAATTTTCCTGTTACAATATAGGGTTTGGGCTATACTCACCGTATAAGACTACCCCTCTTCCAATGCACACCAAATAAAAATTAAAAAAACATCAACTGGCTCACCCACAATGTAAAAGCAGCTGTGCTAGACCCAAAATGGCCTCTGAAACAAGCAGGAACGTCACACAGCCACAAAAAGCCCCCCCAAAAAACAACTGTCACACTTTACACACACACAACACAACACAACTGGCTCACCCACAATGTAAAAGCAGCTGTGCTAGACCCAAAATGCCCCCTGAAACAAGCAGGAACCTCACACAGCCACAAAAAGCCCAAAAACCCAACTTTCACACTTTACACACACAAAATTCCACATACAGCTTTGTGAGATTTTGTGTGTTTGTGTAGTTAGAGAGAAACACTACAAAAACACACTAAATCTCAGAAAGCTGCACAAATATTATTTTATTTTATTTTTATATGAAAGCTAAATTTAAAACTTCCTAAACTTTAAATGGCTAGGTCTAAAAAAGAACAACTAAAAAAAAACCCAATTAACTATTTTTTTTAAAGATCCCAAAGGGGAAAAAACTTACCCAATAGAACAGGGGTCTCCAACCTTGGCAACTTTAAGACTTGTAGACTTCAACTCCCAGAATTCCTCAACCAGCTTTGTTTTGCTGGCTGAGGAATTCTGGGAGTTGAAGTCCACAACTCCCTGTCTGCTTGATTGCAGGCAGGGAGTTGCTTGCTGATGGAATGGATTCAGGCAAGCGAAGCAAGGCAAGCAGCTAAGGCAGTGGTTCTCAACCTTCCTAATGCCGCGACCCTTTAATACAGTTCCTCATGTTGTGGTGACCCCCAACGATAAAGTTATTCCTAAAACCATCAAAAATATGTGTTTTCCAATGGTCTTAGGCCAGGGGTCCCCAACCTTTTGGACCTCAGGGACCACTAACTTCATAATTTTAAATTTCGCGGACTAATATGAATCCAGTGCGCCGCTTGCTGAAGCACCTGGACTCCCAGTACGGGATGGGGTCCTTCAGGCACTCTCCCTCCTCTCTGTCTCTCTCTCTCTCTCTGTCTCCCACTCTTTCTCTCTCATTCTCTCTTTCTCTCTCTCTCTCATTTTCGCTTTTTCTCTCTCTCTCCCTCTCTTTCTTTCTCTCCCACTCTTTCTCATTCTCTTTCTTTCTCCCCCCTCTCTCTCCCCCCTCTCTCATTCTCTCTTTCTCTCTCTCCCACTCTTTCTCTCTCATTCTCTTTCTCCACCCTCTTTCTCTCTCTCTTTCTCCCACTCTTTCTCTCTTTCTCTCTCCCCCTTTCTCTCTCCCCCCACTCTCTCATTCTCTCTTTCTCTCTGTCCCCCTTTCTCTCTCTCTCCCCACTTTCTCTTTCTCTCTCCCCCTCTTTCTCTCTCTCCCCCCCACTCTCTCTCTCATACTGATTTTCTCATTCTGATTCTCTTTCATTTTATCTCTCTGTCTCTCATTCTCTCTCTGATTCTTTGATTCTCTCTCTTTCATTCTCTGTCTCTTTCTCTGTCTCTCATTCTCTCTCTCTCACTCTCTCTCTGATTCTCTCTGTCTCTTTCTCTCATTCTCTTTCATTCTGTCTT
Organism: Pantherophis guttatus; assembly: GCF_059756535.1. Lineage (NCBI taxonomy): Eukaryota > Metazoa > Chordata > Lepidosauria > Squamata > Colubridae > Pantherophis > Pantherophis guttatus. The sequence continues at coordinate 126,124,925 of NC_142066.1, forward strand.
TCTCTCTTTTTCATTCTTTGTCTCTCTCTCTGTCTCATTCTGATTCTCTCTCTCTCATTCTCTCTTTCATTCTTTGTCTCTTTCTCTCTCTGTCTCATTCTGATTCTCTCTCTTTCTCTCTCATTCTCTCTCTCTCTCATCTCATGGGCCAGCCAGTGTCTTGGGGCTGAGAGGAAGTCAAACATCTCTCTGAGAGACTGAGGGCCAGAAGAAGTGTGGGAGTGAAGCACTACTTGAACTTGTGCGGCATGAGCATTCGCCTTGGTATATTTGTGCCAGCCGATGGCCAAGGCAGCCCTCATCTCTTTGCTGAAAGTGCAGCATCAGGATTCTGCCTTGGTATATTTGCAGCGCAAGGCAGCCTTCGTTTCCTGCTGCTTGAGACTCAGAGCGGTAAATGGTGACTGGTCCGGGGAGCAGCTGGATTTTGCTCTCCATTGCGGACGCCAGATCAGCCCCCTGCAAGATCTCATCTTTCGAGGAGCGCTCCCTGAAGTGGCACTGGAAACTTTGGTCGGGCTCCTCCAGAGACGAGAGCTTGCAGGAGGCCGATCTGGTGTCTGCAATGGAAAGCAAAATCCAGCTTTTCTCTGCTGTAAGTGTGGCATCAGGATTCCACCTTGGTATATTTGTGGTGCAAGGCAGCCTTCGTTTCCTGCCACTTGGGACTTGGAGCGGTAAACAGCATCAGGTTTGGGGAGCAGCCGGATGGTCCCCAGCTGACCCCCAGTGATGGCGAGCCCCACCTATCTGGGGAAGTTGGAGCGTCAATAATATCCCCCTGAATGCCTGGGTGAAGCTCCGTGCAGCAACCAGCTGGGTCCAGCATTGAGCGGCATGCAGCCTTGACTAGATCGGCACAGCTTTCCGTCAATGTTGTCGGCGCTCCTGTAGCATCATCAGTCAGCACCAGCAATTCAGATTCGGGAAGATTCAGATTCAACTCAGATCTCATCGAGGCTGCATGCCACTCAATGCTGCAACCAGCTGGTTGCTGTGCGGAGCTTCACCCAGGCATCCAGGGGGATATTACCGACGCTCCAACTTCCCCAGACAGGTGGGGCTCGCCATCACTGGGGGTCAGCTGGGGAAGTCGGAACGTTGGTAATATCTCCCTGGATGCCTGGGATGGCAGGGGAAGCTCCGTGTAGCAACCAGCTGGGTCCAGCATTCAGCGGCATGCAGCCTTGTTGAGATCGGCACAGCTTCCCCTCAATGTTGTCGGCGCTCCCGTAGCGTCATCAGTCAGCGCCAGCAACTCAGATTCTGGTACCCAGAGTATAAGACGACCCCCGACTTTTGAGATGATTTTCCTGTGTTAAAAAGTCGTCTTATACACCGGAAAATACGGTAACACATTCTTTGTTGGAGTATTTTGTTAATAGATTGCATTGCTTATGAACACCGATCACATGTATATAGATTACCAACTGAAAAGTGTTTACAAGTGGATTTGTTATAATTCCTGGAAAATACTATCTAGAACTTTTATTTTTCCATGGTAAAACTGGATTTCCAATCTACTTCCATTAATATATATCAGAATGAAGCAGAATGTAAGGAAATGTACCAAACATTTTTAGCTGTACTGTAAAATGTCTTCAATTTAATTCCATTTCACATTATTTGCAATAACACAACTTTCATTTGTCCATAAATCCTTACCTGGTACATTCATTTCCTAAATTGTTTTATTAATCCTTGGTTATTATTAATTGGAAATGGAACATCCTGCACAATCAGTTCCTTAATTCTGGATGACAGACTGATTTAATAGATTACAAAGCATAAGGCTTGTTAGCAGACTACAAAGCATGAGGCTTGTTAGTGGAATTTATTTTCTTCTTGTATTAACTATGTTGTGTGATGCTGTCAGCAGCCATGAAAAAAAATAAAATATTTTCATGTACCATTTTTAACTGTAGAAACCATATTTTACTGTACCTCTAATTAATTAAGACCTATGGCTGGTGCTTAAATAACACAGTCAGTCAAAACATCATTGTCTAAGCAATTACTCAAGTTTTCCTTTCCACACTGTGCTCTATTACTTTGCTCATCTTCTATAGACCAAATTGAGACCTCTCCTCTGATCTGTGTTTTGGTATCTACTGTCTAGGTCAGCTGTGACATAAATCAACCATTTTTCTGTGGTAGATATTGATTGGGCAACGTGTTAGCACTTAACACTGCACAATCTTGGGTAATTGCTTAGTTCAGGAAGAACCCTGTCTTTCTCTGGATTGGTGCAATATCTGTGGTGCAGTTAATAAAAAAGTTCTATTGACTCATTGTATTTGCTAACCTGCAGAACTTGATTAACTGTTATGCTAAGCATGTTACAGAACAATGGTAGACAATTGCCAAATTGTCTATTAGACTAGTTTAACATTTCCTGAAATTTTACATTACTTGTGTAGTTTGACTTATGATAACAGTGGCCAGATTGCAAATTAAAAAAATAAATAAAATGGTTGCAATATGTTCATTAAAAATGTACTACTATGCTCTTATACTGATAAAAGTACCACAATTAGTCAATGTAGTACAATATAAAACACCTCTTTGAAGATTAAAATAAGGACCCTTTTATTATTATATTTAAACTGTATTTCAGTGTGCATGGGAATAAAATAAGGGAACCATATTGGTAGCAACTTCTGCTTCTGTCTACACACATTAATTCAGCACCAAACCTGTCTTGATAGCTACCCAGACTTTCAAGCCATCTGACATAAAGATAATCAGCTTGAAGGAAAGCTGATTTGAAGGAAAAACATTACCTTGTTTTATAAGCAAGTTCTCAGTACACATTTGAGTTCCCCAACAACTCAAGATTATGCTGCTTCTTCTTTCTCTTCCTCTTCCTCCTCCTCCTCCTCCTTCTCCTCCTCCTCTTCCTCCTCCTCCTCCTCCTCCTCCTCCTCCTCCTCCTCCTCCTCCTCCTCCTCTTCCTCTTCCTCTTCCTCTTCCTCTTCCTCTCCTTCTCCTTCTCCTTCTCCTTCTCCTTCTCCTTCTTCTTCTTTTTCTTCTTGTAAAATAGCCAAGTTCCATAAATTAACTAGGCAACTTGTTGCTTACAAAGTAGACCAAGTTCTATATATTGATATGGAGGTCTGAAAATGCAGGTATTCTTTTGTGATTTTCTATGTACACATTTTCTGCACTAAGGAAACTTCTATTGTATCTCCAATCCAAAAAATAGGATATTTTCCTTTGCCAATATTTGCGCTAGTAGGATTGATGGTAGTTGCAAAGGGATCAGAGGTTAAAGATGAGGATAGTCTGCATGATTCAGCTTCCCATTTATATATTCAATAACTGTACAAGCTTTAATTCTGAAACTAACATTTATATTATAATTAACTTAAAACTGACAATTTGTAATCTGAGGAGCTGCTTTGTACCTCTCTGTGGCAGGTCCTAAACTGTTAGTAAGTTCTACATCTCTTTCTTTGAAATTACCCTGTTTCCCCTAAAATAAGATATCCCCTGATAATAAGCCCAATTGAGCTTTTGAGTGCATGTACTAAAATAAGCCTCCCCCCCAGAAATAAGCCCTCCCTGAAAATATTTAAACACATGTGCAGCTGGTCCCCGCCATTTCCATGGGTTGGGGTTAGGGAGACAGAGCTGGAAATCAGATAAGACGGCAAGAGGAGCCCCATCTTGCTCTATGTGCCCCAAAATAATAAGATATCCCCGAAAATAAGGCCAAGTACTTAGTTTGGGGTTCAAAAAAATATAAGACAGGGTCTTATTTTTGGGGAAACATGGTAGTTAAAATGATGGTCTAACAAGGATTACTAAAGAGATTGAGGAGATAATGAAAAACATGACGTAAGAATATAATATGCTATGTTTTATAAAACAATAATAAAAAGGTGGTTCATATAAGACTTTTCTTTTTAAGAAGAACTCAAACAGATGATTGCCCTGTCTGGAAATGATTCTAGAATATTTACCAAGTTACTACAGAAAATGAGGATTAGAGTAAAGCTTTTTATATACTACTAAATTATGCTCCAATGTTCTCTTCCTGCATCAGTAGTATACTGTCTATTGTAAATGACAGAAGCACTTAAAGTCACCTCTTTCAAATATAAGATACCTGAAATGTATTGTTGTTAAAAGAAAGGCCAAAGTAAAAAAGGAACATCTTGGACTTCAAAATAAAGGGGAGAGGTAACTTCTTTTGTTATAAGTGGGGGATTCTATAAAATACCCATACACTTTTCTGAATTCTTTGTTTTTACCTTTTTTTTTTTTTTACATGCCTCTAGCAACCAAAAGGATTAATTCTGGGTAGTTATTTAAATAGATTTACTTGCTAAGAATTCTCTGCCAACATCAGAGAAAAGGGATTAAGATTTAGCTACTGTAATCAGAATTTCCCCCTTCCTCCTGCACTGACTTTTCACTTCAAGGGAATAACTCTGTAGGATCTTCTGAAATGTTTTATTTCAGTAGCTTATTCATGAAAACAAAGCCTGGTTCATAGTATTAATAACATCAGATGTAGTTTATATTGAAAATCTCTCTGCTTGGAAGAACTCACCAGGTGGCTTTAGGTAAACTAAAACATAATGTGATTTGTTTTGTTTTGGCTCATGATATCGTCTAAACATGTGCTGTTTTTAAGTCGTAGCATATTGCTTTCTGCAACTTTCCCAGGGACACCTGCTAAAGAATATCCTTGAGTTGGGGGATGGGAGGGCAATATTCTATTCATTCAGTCACCATTCAAAGCACTGAAAAAAGTGACTTCTAACTGTGTTTCACATTACAACTGTTGCAGCATTCCCATGATCACATCATCAAAATGTGGGTATTTGTCAACTGGTTCATATTTATGATGGTTGCAGTGTCCAGGGATCATGTGATCACCTTTTGTTATCTTCTGACAATGGGGAAGCCAGATTCACTTAACAACCATGTGACTAACTTAACAACTGCAGTGATTCACTTAACAACTACGGCAAGGAAATTAGTAAAATGGGGCTTAACAACTGTGTGTCTTAGAAATTTTGAGCTCAATTGAATTAGTAAGTCGATCTACCTGTAAACATAATGCAATTGTTCTTTTTTGCAACGTTTACTGCTTTTCCTCCTCCTTGTTCAGAGATTTCTTCAGGGATTCCAAGAGATATCACTACTCAGTTCATCTCTGAACCCAAGGCTATTGGTGATCTCTGTTATAACTATTACAGAAACTGTCTGAAAAAGAAAGAAAGAAAGAAAGAAAGAAAGAAAGAAAGAAAGAAAGAAAGAAGGGAGGGAGGGAGGGAGGGAGGGAGGGAGGAAGGCCTGCTGAACTTGATCCTAGTATACTAGATAGCAGAAACCTCAACTTCCAAGATCTTGCTTGCTTTTAGAGTAGAAATTATTATGTCTTTAAGGACCAAAACTAAGAGACAAATGGAGTTCTTCATTATATCTATTAAACAAGATTGTGAGTGTTAATGGATATTTTAACAGAGGTTTAGTAGCCTTTAACTTATAGGCTAAAGGGCTTTTTAAAAAACTTAGCATCTCTCTCTCTCTCTCTCTCTCTCTCTCTCTCTCTCTCTCATTCTCTCTCTCTCTCTCCCCTTCCCTCCCTCCCTCCCTCTCTGTCTGGTGGGTTGCAGTGGTGGGTTCCTCCTGGTTCTGCCGAGCCAGTAGTGGTGATGATATGACATCACCGAACTGGTTCTGCCCCCCTGCCCACCCCCACCCACCCCCGCGTTATTCTTACCTTTTATTTGGCCCCACCCCCAATCTATTGCTGCTTCCTGAGTCTCAGCTGATGGCTAGAGGGAAAAAAAACTGCTTAAACTCTTGCTGCGGGGCTTCAAAGGGCCACCCTACAGCTGATCAGTGTTAAAAGAAGAAATGAGTAGAAAAGTGCCTGCAAAAATACATAGGTAGACCAGTGCCTGCAAAAATACATGAGTAGACCAGTGCCTGCAAAAATAAATGGGTAGATTGGTACAGCTCTGCAAGCAGTTAAAAGCCTGGTAGACCAGTACCTCTGCTAAATCAAAATAATTGTCACATGACCATCAAGCCACGCCCACAAAATAAGCCACAGAACCGGTAGTAAAAATTTTTAGAACCCACCCCTGGTGTGTTGTAAGAATCACAGAATCATCAAGTTGGAAATGACTAAGCAATCATCTAATCCAACCTCTGCTCAATGTAGGATTCTTTAACAGATTTTCACCAGATCTTTGCTGCATTAAGTTATTGCTTTTATTAGTGCATACCCAATTAGCAATGGTTAAATCTATAATTAGGATGTGTATGTGTATATGGTTCAGTAATTGTTGTCTGCCTCACCCCTAGTGTCCTCCAGATATGTTAACTTTCAACTACCATAATTACCAATCAGCAGGTAATAATATCTTGCAGGTAGCTTCACTGGAAAGGTTCTTGGTTGAAGGCTACATTTTTTTCCCCAACAGCTTGAAATCCTTGATGGAATCTTCCCGGGGTTCCTTTGGGTCTTGTCTGTAATAATGTGTCTTAATCAGTGGTGAAATCCAATTTTTTTTTACTACCGGTTCTGTGGGCGTGGCTTGGTGGGCATGGTGTGGCTTGGCGAGCGTGGCTTGGCGGGCCCACTTGGCAGGGGAACGATACTGCAAAATCTCCATTCCCACCCCACTCCAGAGGAAAGATACTGCAAAATCCCCATTCCCTCCCCACTCCTGGGGGAAGGATATTGCAAAATCCTCATTCCCACCCCACTCTGGGGCCAGCCAGAGGTGGTATTTACTGGTTCTCTGAACTACTGTATTTTTTGGACTATAAGACGCAGTGGAGTATAAGATGCAGCTTAGTTTTTGGGGAGGAAAATAGGGGAGAAAAATCTGCCTACCAGGTATTCATCTGGCTAGCATCCTTAGTCTGGTCAGCTTCAGCACATTAGTTTGCTAGTTTTTGTTCCCTACTTGGGGATAAAAAACAGCTTCTAAAGCATAACTGATCTTTGGAGAGAGAAACAATGAGAAAAGCAGGCAAACCACAGAGATCGCTTATGGAGATCGCTTCACTTGCTAGCTCATCATTAGGGCTGAAAAAAAAGCTTCACAGCTGAGAGTCGGAGGGAGCAGGCAAAGCAGGGAAGCAGAGATTGCTTCACTCCCTAGCGCCTCGTTAGGGTTTAAAAAAAGCTTCAAAAAAGCTACATTCGGAGTATAAGACGCACCCAAATTTTCAACCTCTTTTAGGAGGGAAAAAAATATCTTATACTCCAAAAAATACGGTACTCAAAATTTCTGCTACTGGTTCTCCAGAACTTGTCAGAACCTGCTGGATTTCACCCCTGGTCTCAATGCCTTACCAAAATCTGATGCAGCAGTATTCACCTGTGTATGGATCTAAAACTGCAACATGGTAATTACAGCATTGTGATATAAGGTCAACTTCTGTCAATGTCACCAATGTACAAGATGAGCCTTGTTTTGTGATCGTGCGGAGATTTTGATCATTCCATGCAAAATCTCCTAATCCCTTTGTATTTTTCCAAAAGTTGTCTTCTCCTCAAGTTGTTCTCTTAATAATAATGTATTAATTTTATATGCCATTCCACTCCCAGCAATTCTCCAAGATCGATCTTTTCAGAATCTTTGAGAATAACTTTCATTTTTTTTTTGGTGGTGTTTTTGAATTTAACTTTGTTTTTGGACATCATGAAGAGAATCACAGCTGGCTTTGTTGCTTTTGAGGGGAATATTGTTTATTTTATTTTATCTCCTCTTTCTCCGAATTCTGCTTGACCTTAAGATTCCTGTATTGTTAGCTCTGGGAGCCCTGAAAAGTATCAGGGAGTGCCTTGAAGATAGAGTTGATATTTCCAAGGACATAGAAAGTTTGTCTAGATATATGTAGTCTGCTTTTTTTTTCTATGTAGGGATCTTTTGTTCCATTTTTTATTTATTTTATTATTTTTTTTCCGTTTGGGGAGAGAATTTTCCATTTAGAATATTAGTTCTATAGTAGTATTAAATGTATTAAATACTATATGAAGCTTAAATTTAATTTTTGTTTAATGTTTTACTTATATGGAAAAAAAGCTTTGTAATAAATAATGTGAAATAACTGAATTGACTCACAAACACACTATTCCCTTTTGGGATAAGCTATGTTATATGCCAAGTGCAGAAAAGAGATAGAAAATAGCAGAGCAAATAAATTAAAAGCCTAACATAAGAATGGAAATATAGCTAAATCTAGTTTCCAAAATACTCATATTTTTCAATACCTTTCTGTTCTTACAAATGACTCTTGCTTCTATCACATCCATATGCCAATATATTGCTTTTTGTTCTTTAAACTTCTTGCCTCTTTATGTCCTGAGAAACTCATTAACCCCATCCAAACACAACTTTCCTGGTCGTTCCCTTCATCTCAATTCATTCATTTTTTTCATATATTTTGCTTATTAAAAAAATAAGAGAAGAAACATCAAGGCAGAAGCAATCATATTACACCTTTAATGACCTGCATTGGTCTCTTCTAATGTGCAGATTTGTCTTTTTTATGTATATTTATTATTATTTCCCTCTCTCTTATGGAAAACAACAGGAACCATAGTTTTGACACAATGATAGAAAAGGGGGATTTTTATTTGTTATTTGGTGTGAATTGGTGCAGGCATTATGATGAAGTTAAAACACAGAGGTTAATTGAAAAATGAGATAAACAAAGCCCTTGAAGGCCTCTGAATAATTCTTCCTGGCAGCCCTGACAGTGTACTACCAGCAGGCACTAAAACCTACTCCAAACTGCTATAGATTACCGGGAAAAAAATAGAAAATGGGGGGAAACCCTAAAGTTAATTGTCTTTCTGTTCCTTCCACCTCATTTCAGCCCAATTATATCTGGAAAAGTCATTCTGTCTAATTTGCATTAGTGCACCTCCATGGAAAAATAGCTTAGACAGTGAATTTGATCTTTTCAATAATGTATTATGGACATATTTAAAATAAAGAGAAATCCCAGCTTTCCTTAGAAAAAGTTGTAGATACAAACGAATTGTTCTTCTGTTCCTGAATGTCATAAACTTTTAATGTGAGACAAAATCATTTTGTTAAGCTGGTAAAGGATAAAAATGGCCTAAAATGGACCTGAAGACATTGCATCAGCAATCCTTATTGGTAATTTTTGTGGAACAGTGAAATATCCCCAGTATGCTAAGGCAACTGTAGTGTTTTTATCACATGTATTATCATCCTTCCAAATAATATATTAAGACTTAATTAATCTTTCTGTTACTTTAGTAAAAACAAATTAAAGATACTTATATGTTTAGTTCTATAAAACGTATTCAGGTTCTATAATGTGATTTAAAGAGACATAGGAAAAAACAGTAAAGCCTTACTTTATAAATTGCACTAAATTCAGTGACCAGAATATGTATTAATTAATGGCAAAAACATCTAAATTTTGGTCTGAATTTTTAAATAAAAACCTTTCTGGACATATATTTTAATCATGGCTATCTTTTTTTTTTTTTTTTTGGTCTAATCATAAAGTAACCAACATTGTCAATTACAAAACATTCGTTCCATAAAATACAAACTAGAAATGTTATTGCTATAACCCCCCACCTTCACCTAGATATTCTCAATAATTTGTGCCTTCCTTTTCCAGACACAATTCAGTAAACCCCCTATTTATTTTGTAGGAATACCTACTATAAAATATCCATAAAACAGAGTCAACTTGGGCCTCATAGGCATTCATGTAAATCAAGATAATGCTATAGGTTTACAGCATGCAGTTTCTCCATGCCTTTTCTTTTTAAATTAGAAGAATCCTCTTTTTATTTTAAAGTGAGGTGAAGCAGAGAGCCTAGCTGTCATGGGAAGTCCCTTTGGCTTGATGGAAATTAATCTGGGAAGAGGGATAAGGGAGAATTTAAACACTCTGGGTGTTCAAATAAAAAGCACAGTGCTATTCATATCATGATATTTGATTTTTGGGTTGGAAAATAAGGATGGTGAGGATGACAGATTCAGGACTAATCAAGGATAGTTTTCACTTGCATAGGTATCACTGTGACATGTATTTGTATAGAATATACTGTTGCCACCTAACATAGGCAGCAGTGGTGAAATCCAAAATTTTTCCCTACTTGTTCTGTGGGCATGGCTTGGTGGGCGTCACTTGGTGGTCATGGCTTGGTGGTCATGTGACTGGGTGGTTGGGCATGGCCAACTCAATGTCACTCCCACCCAGTCACATGACACTCCCCCTAGCCATACCTGCCCAGGTTTTGTGGCTCCCAGTGTTTTCTGTGGGAAATGGGTCATGTGACTGGGTGGGCATGGCCAACTTGATTGGTCTCACCCTTAGGAAATTTCTCCTTAGTCCAATTCACAATAAAATAACACAATAAAATTGCACTGTTCCAATATTTAGAATAGAAATAGAATAACAGAGTTAGAAGGGACCTTGGAGGTCTTCTAATCCAACTCCTTGCTTAGGCAGGAAACCCTACACCACTTCAGACAAATGATTATCCAATCTCTTCTTAAAAACTTCCAGTGTTGGAGCATTTACAACTTTTTGAGGCAAGTTGTTCCACTGATTAATTGTTCTGTCAGGAAATTTGGGGGGCTCCTACAAAAATGAGGGAGTCAATCTATTGTCCAAATCACCAAAAGGCACAACAAGAAACAGTGGATGGAAACTAACCAAAGAGAGAAGCAACCTAGGACTAAGGAGAAATTTCCTAAGGATGAGACCAATTAACCAATAGAATAGCTTACCTTCAGAAGTTGTGGGTGCTCCATCACTAAGTCTTCAAAAAGAGTGAGAGAAGTACACCCCAAAAGGATAGTGCCAGGAACCATTAAAACAATGCAGGAAACTTAAAACAGCCATTCCCTTTTTTTAAAAAAAAACCCAAAGCAAGAGAGGGAAACTAAGAGCAACTGCTCAGGCTAATTGAAAGCCTGGCCATGCTGCCAAAAGCCATTAACTCTTCCAACTCTATTATTCTATGTTCTCTATGTTCTAAATTGGGTGCTTCACAGCAGAAGCAATACAGATGGCCGGACCACACATGCATTAAATTCATGGTCTGTATGATCAAGTTGCATTATTGTCCCCTCCTGTATCTTTTCCCCCAGGAAGAAACAAGAAGTGGACACCACTGCAGCAGCTATAAAAGGTCTTGGGAAACTCCAGGGAGTATCAGCTGATCACAGAAGTGTTACTTAATACTCTTTATAATGAAAATGTTTGTAATCTTGTCCTTCTTCCTGAAGGGAAGAGTTAATCCCATCCCTAGATGGTTTTCCTGCCCTAATCCTGTCAGTTTCTGTTGTTTATTGACTTGATTCAGCGTGTATCGGCTGCATTCCAGCTGTAACTGTTAAGCAGAGGTATTAACTGAAGGGAGAAAGGGGGAAAAAAAGAGAGAGAGAGAGAGAGGGAGAGAGAGAGAGGGGTGGGGGAGAAGAAAATCTCTCTTTCACTTTATTTTTAACTGGTTCTCCGAACTGCCTAAGCAATTTACTAATGGTTCGGGCGAACCGGTGATAATGGCTGAATTTCACCTGTGATAGGCAGCCTTAAAAGAAGATTAGGTACATTCATGGAAGAAGTGGATTTCAATAACTATTAATTGTGGAACCATAATTATACCTGGAATCAAAGGACAGTATAGTGCCAAATGGAAATTAGTTGTCTTTGTTGACAATTGTAAGAAAAAAAAAGTTGGACTACTGTAGCTGTGTTTTGGTTCAATCCTTCTTTTCTCTACTTATTGTCTTGTCTTCCTGTCCATCTATGTGACTCTGGGCAGTTTACAATAAAAATATACAGTATTATAAAAAGCATGGTTAAAAAACAGATAAAAACAGAATTAAGAACAAGATTAAAATGAAAAAGTTAAAAGAAATGGGGGAAGCATCCTGAAGCCACCATCCATGCCCAGGGTTTCTCATCATTCAATAGACCCATGTCAGTTTGCAAAACAAGGTTTTGATGCTCTTTCAGAAGGCCAGAAGATTGTGGTCCTCCTCATCTCTGGAGGTACATTGTTCCAAGGGGAAGGACAACAGCAGAGAAGGGTCTCTTGCTGGATCCTCTCAGTCAAAATTATTTAACCAACAGGATCTACAAAATACCTTCCTTGCCTGACCAGGTAGGACGGGACAATGTGATTGCGATAAAACACATTCTGAGGTAACCTAATCCCATTCCATGAAGGACTTTAAAGGTAATAACCTTGAATTGTACCTGAAAGCAAACTGTCACCTAATGCATCTTGCAGAGTAGAGGTGTTACATGCAGAAGCTTAGGCTACCTGCAATATTGCATTCTGCACTAGTTGCAGCATCTGGGTACTCTTCAAGGATAACCCCAATGCATTGCAGTCAGCTACAGAGGAGAGATGACCAGAGCATGAGTGATTGAAAGAAGGGTTTCTTGATTCATGAAAGGGTATAAATGGCACACAACCTAAAGTTGAGCAAATGCTCTCCTAGCCATGACTTCCACCTTGCCAAGTCTGGCTGTGTGAAAAAAAAATTTTTCTCTCTCTTTCTCTAACTTGTTTAACAAAAACAAAAGAACAAAGCAGCTTCTATCTTCACCTGCCTTTATGAATCTTTGTTTTAAGTGCCAAAAAGTCTGAGTTTTTCCCTAAGAAACTTTAGATAAGGACTTGATAGTTGGTACAGACTCTGGAATGTAATCGGCATTAGGTGGGAGGTAGCAGCTACCCTGCAAAATAGTCTTTTTATTTAAATAGCAACTATTTTTGTGCTGGGAATGTTGAAAACTCAGGTAAATACTCATTATGCATATTCTCCCAAAATGGAAATGCAGCATGCTCTATACTTTGTACATGTTCAGGAGTAATCAAAACACAATAATAAATCAACATATTGTGTCATTCACAGACAATCTTCTGGGCTTTAAGAACTAAAAGAAAAGATGCACCTCCCACCCCCCCAAAAAGCCTTTTAAATCAATAGTTGTAAAGCAACAGAACACATTCTTAAAAATTTAATTATTGGTGTAAAGGTTGATTCGATTATTCATTGTAAGTGGAATTGCATTTTTGGTGTACCAAGTTAAAAACACATGGTCTTTGAGCAGGAGTCATGCAGAAGGTCCCTTTGGGGGAGTGCCACCTCATCCATGAACAAGCCTTCTCCTCCTCCTGCACTTGACAAAGCAGGACTCTTGCTCTCTATCAGTGCCAATTGGGATGGGTCCCCAAATCCTTATAATTTTATTAGGAACTTAATGCAGCTAACTGTGCTCTAGCCCACAATCACTTCCTCTTACTATGGTTCAGTTGAGGCCTGTTGTTCTCCATCCAGAGACCCACAGTCTCCAAACACCATTAAATGGTATCCACAGCATCAGTTATTTTACCTGGGATAGAAATGTATACCTGGGTACCCGTGGTACATCATTCCATGGTGACAGATGCTCTCAACCAGTGGCTTCACATTGATGTTAAAAAAGAGCAGAGAAAGCACTGAGTCTTGTGACATCTGACAAAGCAGAGCTCTTGCTTTCTATCATTATCAATGGGGATTGGTCCCCAAATCCTTATAATTTTAACAGAATTAACAGATTAACAGAATAGGAAGGAACCTTCTAGGTCATCTAGTCCAAACCCACCCACCCCCCAAGCAGGAGACCCTACACCATTTCTGACAGATGGCAGTCCAATCTCTTCATGTTAACCTCCAGTGATGAAGCTCCCACAACTTCCGAAGGCAAACTGTTCCATTGGTTGATTGCTCTCACTGTCAGAAAATGTCTCCTTATTTCCAGGTTGAACCTCTCCTTGTTCAGTTTCTATTCATTATTCCTTGTCTGCCCTTCAGGCCTTCATTTTATTAGGAACTTAATGCAACTAACTATGCTTTAACTGTTGGTAGGGTTAAATTTCCATTTCTACCACACACGGGCATAGATAGATTTTGGGGTCAGCAAAGGGGTCTTGATACATTAATTTGAATGTGAACATGTGTAGGGCAGTTGGCCTTCTAGCTGGGACATCACCTAATTTTAAAAAAACCATTCTCTCTTTACTAAAATATTTATTAAATTCTTAATTAAAATGTTCTGAGCATTCAGGTTATCACTGAAACATTATGGACCCCATTGCTGAGAGAAATATTGCTAGCAAGTTTGGAAGCAGAAGATTGAGACTAATCCGGGACACAAACCAGTGTGTTTGTATCTAATTCTGAGAAATAAGCAGAGAATTATAATATACAAGTGAGTGAAAGAGATGTAAGTGAAGGGTTAGAGTACTTGAGTGGCAATAGCTGATTCTTTTCATTGTTATGTCTTTTTTTCTGTGTCTGCCTCTCAAGTATCTTAGGAGAGTGATATCCTTGAGTCTTTGCATGCGAGCCTTCTAGTCTGAACTTTGGACTATCTGTAGCTTGACAATTTCCTAGCAAAATACCAGAGAAGATATAATATCTCCTAAATGTCAAGATGTACCTCAGTTTGACGTTAATGTAATTTACAGTTGTGATTATTCATTCTGGCTTTTTGTATTTTTTGGGGTGCATTTACAGGTTTTTTCATTTATTTACATCCCATCTTCATTATTTTTAAAAATAACTCCAGGAGGCTAACATGTCCCATACACTTTCCTCTTCCTATTTTCTCCACACCCTGTGAGGTGAGTTGGGCTGAAAGAGAATGACTAGCCCAAAGTCACCTAGCTGGCACTCATGGCTAAGGCAGGATTTGAGTTCATGGTTTCTAGCCTGGTGCCTTAAGCACTAGACCAAATTGGCTCACGACCTCAGAATTTTTAATGTACTTCCCATTGCATTGAATCCCACTTTACAAAACTAGAACAAAGCCTATTTGAAAAAAACAATAACAAAACAGATCAGGATAATTTCCTGCCTTTTTCATAATTGGGAAAATCGTAATAAGCATACATAAAAAAGAACATAACAGTTTTCAAGGCATCCTTCAGTATGGGAATAAAGTACTGGCTTCCCTTAACCTTCTTTGACTACTTTTTCTCTCTGGTTGCTGAAACAAAGAAATTTGCACCTTGATATAATGTATGAAAAATGTACATTATGACCAGTGGTGGGTTGCCCTCGGTTCGCACCGGTTCTATAGAACTGGTAGTAAAACCGGCAGGAGATCCCGCCCACCGACCCCGACATTACCAAAATGCTTCTGCACATGTGCAGAAGAGAGCACATGCATGAAGCAAGCACACGCGCATGGTCCCGCTGCAAACCAGTAGTAAAGGTAAGTAGAACCCACTCCTGATTATGACAGATTTTCCTAACTGCTTGGTGAGTTGGTGGGTTGCTACTGGTTTGCACTGGATTGGGCAAACAGGTAGTGGCGGCGATGGGAGGCTCTGTCCACCCACCTGGATGCTTCTGTGCATGTGCAGAAGTGCCGTGAGAGAGCGCGCACAAGCGAACTGGTAGCGAAGGGATTTGGAACCCGCCCCAATCCTAAATCAGCATAACATTACCAATCTAAAACTTGCTGTCCCCTTCACTGGTATTGCTTTGACTTCCTTGAATTCTCTGTAAGCTGAAAGTGATGAGATTAAAAAGATTTTATAAATTTTGAATTTACCTTTGGAGGGTGTCAGAATAATATGAAACATTGCTATTGGTACATCTACAGTCAACATAAATTTAATATTTATTTTGGGGTGAATATAAGATGAAAGCAGAATCATGGGAATATGGCAGAAAAAAAACATTATTCCCAAAACACATCTGGTAAAACATAGGCTGAGTGTTTTATTTTAAATTTAAATTTAATTATCACACTATTTACAGTAGTTTTAAGTAAGCTTTGTTTTTCTTTCCCCCTTTTTAATAGATTATAAAGTAGAAAACCACATATGGAGTTCTTCAGCCTAAAACTGATGGTCTTAGTAAATTGTCTCTTTAAAGGATTGTAGGAGAAAAAGACATATTCACATTCAAACGAACAACATTCTGAAGATAAAACAAAAATAAAATTAATGGGAGTCAATTCCCAACTAAAGCTGTATTATACAAAATGTATTTCTGGATAGTTGATTTGGAACGCAGCACTTTTGGGGTACTTGGTATTCTTTGGCTGTTGAAAATAATTTTCTGACTCATATATTCTGTTGGATTTATAAAAATAAAATAAAATAGTGTAACATTAAAGACTGATCACTTTTATTATGATGCATGTTTTAATGGAGCAAACCTACTTCATCAGATGAATGGAGTGAATTACTGTAAAAGCCATTAAGTACTTAAATATATGGTAAGTTTTATTTATTTGTATCCTGCCTTTATTATTTTACAAATACCTCAAGCATATCCAGCTCACCTTCCTCCTTCTAATTTTCCTCACAACAACAACCCTGCAAGGTAGGCTAGGCTGAGAGAGAATGACTGGCCCAAAGTCACCCATCTGGCTGAAGACAATTTGTCCTACTATGGGGTAAAGCTTTGCGCTCCAGACAGAAATAACACAGGGCAAAAAATGTTTCAGCACTTGCTGATGGTGGAATGAAGCTGGCTAATTGGTATTTGTCTTCTGCAAGAAGAGTACATTGCATAGTTTAGAGTAAGTACACAAACATGTACAGGTACTTATGACCTCAATTGAGCCCAACATTTATGTTGCTAAGTGAGACATACATAAGTGAGTTTTGCCCCATTTTAAGACCTTTATTGCCACAGTTGTTAAGTGAATCTGGCTTCCCCATTGACTTTGCTTGTCCAAAATTTGCAAAAGCTGATCACATGACCCCAGGACACTGCAGCCATCATGTCCTGCCCCCTCACCAGGAATGCTTCAAATGGAGGTATGCCAAGCATTCTCTCCAATAGCTCTATGGGGTGCCTAATAAAACATAGTACAGTCAGTTATGTCTATTTATGTAGCAAGTATTTTCAAAGACATCTCTTGTTTGCATGGGGTAGACTATAGTAGAACAGACTTTGGTCCAAGCATCATGGTGAGTGAAAAGCCATGGTACTGACTGAAGAATGCATGGCTTATTGTGGTGAGTGGATCAACAACTGTAAGGAACATGAACCTATGGATGCTCTTGCTCTTTGTCCTGCTTACAGATTTCTCAGAATACTTGGTTGACCATTGAAGAATCATAATGCTGGACTGGTGTGGAATCAAATGCAGGCCCAAAAAACCAGTTAATCAAGGCTCACTGCAGTAATGATTTATTCAGTGCACACTGGAGAAATTCACTCCAGAAAAGTAATGGAGAGACTCTTGCTGAAATGAAATGCTCCTGTTACATTTCAGTAAAGGTAGAATAAATGATAGTCATACATAAGCATAGGTAATAGATGAAGTAAGTATAAACATTCATAATTAACAAACCTTAAGTTTCTTTCCCATCCTTTTACAGTTAACTATTCTCAAGAAAGAGTCTTAATTAAAAACAAAACAAAACTCCATTATCAGTTATACTGCCATAACAATTTTGATAAAATGTACTGAGAACTCAAAACATACCGTAAGTTGGGGACTTCAAGGTTTTCTCGATTAGTCTACACACTCCTCCTCCAAAACTTGTTTTCCTCATAATTCTCTTCTCCCCACCCCTTGACCTCTAGTAGGGGGAGATATGTGTCTGAAACGACAGGATCTAGCCTCATTCTCTTCTGGAAACGACTCTTGACAAGATCTCCACAAGCCAGGGGACAATCCAGAGCCATATTTTGCAGCCAGCCAGCTAGCTACGAGGTAAGCCAGTTTCACAGAGCACTACCAGAGCCCTTATATCTTACATAGTGGCTTTTACTTGCAAATAATTTTTACTTATTTGGAAATTCTTAATAGCCATGGGGCATTTGAAATAACACAAAGTCAATGGCCAGTTTATTTGCAAGACTGCTGCTTTTACTATTCCTATTTCTCATTTATGAGAGCTATGTTATTTAAAGTTTCATTTATACGATTTATAATTATTAAAATGTTTTTTTAATATTATATATATATATATCAAGGTAGGCTGCAAAGACTGGGGTGCCAATTATGGGGATAATGAGCAGGTAGCTCTCAATTAGGTACCAGCCTCTGTGCACCCCCTTTGACTTGTGATGTATGTAATTTTGGACAGCTGGTACTGCATGAAATGAGGTTAAATGCTCAAATGTTCAATTTTCACACAAAAATACTATTCCTTTGGTAAGTTCAGGTGAATTTGTACATATCTAGATTCTATTATTGTGGGTCATTTTCAATTATAGGTTGAAAAGGAATATCTTTTTGTCATAACAACTAAACACTTGCACAATTGGCAAAATTGCCTTTGTTTCCACCCTAAATAAAACTTGGTGGATATACAAGAGGAGTATTAGTGATTGAGGCTGCATTGGGATAATTTACACAGTAGCTTTTGAACACAAAACCTCAATTTGTCCTCCCGGTTATACAGAAAGATTTCAGACATAATGAATTAGGAATGGACTAATATTAAATAAAAGTTATTGGTAGGCAGCCAGCTCAGGGACGCTTGCATCGTACTCCCCGGCAATTATAAATAGATCACATTTACTAACAGAGACATAATTTTTAGCAGAGCCGCTGCTCAGAAAAAAAAAAGCAGTACAATAAAACAATAATAGCACAATAAAACAAGCTAAATAATAATAATAATTGTAGGAGCCTAAATATCAAAGTTAAACTGCTCTGAGGACTAATGCCTCAAAGTTCATTAAAACTTATCTTCAGAGTTCTTCAGGATTTTGTATTCAGAATTTCACCTTTTTTCTTCTGCTCGTTTTCTGGGAACTTGGAACAATGCCTTTAATAGGGCTTGCTTCTGGGATTTCTGGAGTGGGAGTACACCTCAGATGAGTTAGATGAAACTTAACCAAGTCAAACCTTCATGTTTTGCATTATTGTGCCTTTTCCTGGGAGCCTTTTCTCTGATGCTCTTTGCACTAGGACCCAATCTCCTACTTGCAACTCATTAAATGATGTAGTCTGATGTAGCCCGTTCTGGTTACAATGTAGGAGACTACTCACCCTTGGGTTTTTGGCAGGGGTCCTGTTGAAAAGGATGGATAATGGATAGTATGTAAATAATTTTACCATGAGTCAGGTTGAACACCTTCTGGGAGAGGAATTAATTCAAAGGCTAAAGCACTGGTTTCCCCATATACAATTTCATAGAGAGACAACATTTCAGCTCATTTAAAGGTGAGCTTCTGCTAGCCAGAATGCCATGGGAAGTATGAGGGCATGTCAGCAAAATCAATTTGTATCATCTGGAAAGGGTACCACATGCTAAACAACCAGGACGCATGTGGTCTCAGTTTTCTTCCCTTTTAAGTGGGCTAAACAAATCATACAATTGCCAGCTATTGCCTGGGTCTATGTATGATTTTTTTCCTTGCCCAATTTTGCTTAAATTTGCTTCTGGGCTAATGCATCTGATTCTATATGATCTTTGTCATATAGGTCTGCTATCTGGCATGGGTTCTGTTCTGGGAGGGGGGAGAAACCACAAATCCTATCTTCTGCCTTACATGCTCCCGCCCCTCATGATAAAACTAGTATTATTACAGTAAAATCCCCTTTAAAACGGGGTATGTTTTTTAAAATTCCCCATTAGCTTTTTTCCCTGCTATTATAAAAAAACAGGCCGAAGATAGCAGACATTTTTTAAGAGTCATTGAAAATGAGTTTGGGCTTAAAACCAATCCTTGCGGGCATGCAAGTATAAGGTCTCCCAAAATAAAAAACTAGTAAATTCTAAAAAAAATTCTATAGTCAGAGAAAGAAAAACAGCATTTGCCAAGTCTAGCTCAGTGAAAAATTTTGTTCTCTCCAAAAGACAAAACAACCCCTCTCCCACCAAAACCACACACAATACCAAAGCAGCTTCTATCTTTACCTCCCTTTATGAGCTTTTGTTTTAATTGCCAAAAAAGTTCTTCCTTGGCTAGCTTTAGATAAGGACTTGACAACCAGTCCAAACCCTGCAACTCGCCTTAGGTGGGAGGTAGCGGCTACCCTGCAAAATAGTCTTTTTATTTACGTAGCAACTCTTTGTGCTGGGGAAAAGTTGAAAACAGGTAAATAATAATTTTTTGGTTAATCTGAGGTTTTTCATAATACTCAGTGTGCAGATTGTCCTAACAAGGAAATTTAGCATACCCTGTACTTTGTACATGCTCAGGAGTTATCAGCACAGAGAACAAGGAATCAACATACTGAGTCACCATTTACAGTCAGTCTTCTTTTGGGTTTTAGGAACAACATCCACAACAAAAAAGATTTAACCCACCCATTCCAAAACTTTTAAATCAAGAGTTACAAAACAATAGGAGACAGCAGTCCTTGTTCTTAAAAACTAATAATGGCTGCAAGGATTAATTTTTGGTATATCATGTTAAAAGTGCATGCTTTCAGTTCTCATTTACACAGCATTTTTTTCCCCAAAACACAACACTTCCTGCCATAAATAATCAAGGTTATTTTCTCCCACTCCCATCACAACTAGAGTTTAGAAGGGGAAAACAGAAATTATTTTGTGATTCTCTTGTCCTTCTATATCTTTCTATATCACTTTCATCCATTGCAATCAATGAGATTTTTTTCTTAAAAATGCTTTGAACTGTTTCTCTCTGACCTTTTTGTTCCAGCAGCACTTTCATGGATCTCTCCTATTGACGTCACAAGCAGAGATACCTATAACACAATGTTTTCTCTTTTAGATATATGCTGTTGCTATCAAGCAAGCACTCAGTCCCGTATAGAACAAGGGTTTTTTTTTAATGTAGTCTAAAAGAATCCATGCCTGGACTACAATTTTGCATGGTTTGCACTCTGCACAGATACTCCCTGAAATTTTGGTGCAAATGGGAAGATTGAATTTTATGTGTGTGTATGCGAAAGCATTTAAACTGAAACAGGAGGGGGAGTCAGTTCTACGGAGGCTTTGTATTGTCTCCCTGCCCCCTCCCCCCCACTTTGTGGCCTTCAATTAATGTATCCAACAAACAAGAGTCAGATAACAAATCTTTAAAAATCTAAAGAAAGGCTTTAAAACCTGGGAAAGGCTATAGAAGGTGTATAAAAAGAAAATACACCTCAAACAATAAATAATAGAAAAGCAATAGAAACCTCTCAGCTTTGTTAATTTCTCATAAGATTCTCACACAAAACACACACCAGAATAAATGGTGGATGAGGGGTGTGGTCACACCCACACACACATACACAACCCCCCTCCCAGCTTTTTAAGGGGACAAACATAATTTTCAACCTTATTCTGTATAACTCAACAGGTTTTCACCCTGCCATTTTGTTTTATACACATTTATATAAATACAAATAAACAAAACTCACCGATGCCATAACATCAACAATATAACTGAAACAGCTCCCTGCTTCTTTTTTGCATGGAATCTATCGCAGCCTTGAACAGACAGAAATTCATCCTACCTATTCCTCAGTTGAGACAAGAAAAAAGGGTTTATATGAAATTCAATCAACATGGAGACAGATAAACAAAATAAGGATGTTCTATTACTTACATATGTGATCTCAAGAAAATTTCATTTTCAGTTTTCTTTTAACACTGAGCTGCTTATGCTTCAAAGTTTTTTCAATATGTGGTGTGAAATGCATCATGAGTTTCCTCAGAGCTCTGAACAATTGTGTTTCTTTGAGTACTCTTAATAAGGTTAATTTTGCTTCTTGGCCAAACAATCTTGAGACAATATTACAATTAGCTGCTGAATTTCTGGTAGAAATTTCATCTGAAAATTGTGCCTCACAATGCAATAGCCCAGTTTTGTACTATTTCTTTTCACACACAAAATTATTTTTTAAAGTCTCAGTTTGCAAAACAATTTAAAAGTTGTCCAGTCTGGATAATTTCACCATAATTATCCAAAAATCTCTATAAAAAATTATTTATAGAAAAATAAATATTTTTCTATAATTTTTTTTTACTCATTCCAAGTTGAATTAAGATGTTTCAGGAACCTGGAAGAATTTTTCCATAATAAGTAAGTAAGTAAGCAAGCAAGCAAACTTTGTATAAATAAGCTTATAATACAATTTTGAAAGGGAACAGTCCAGTTGCTTCTGTGGTGTTGTCTGCTACTTCTAGCACTTTATAGTAGGCTTTTTTGGTGTGGGGGAGCGTGGGGGGGGAGGTCATTGTCTGCAGTCTAACTGATTTTCTTACAAAATGGAAACTTCTGAGGCTATCATCCTCCATGATCATACACTCTCTCTCAGATACCTGATCTGTTGTATCAGAGCTGAATATACTGTAGCTCCTTTTCCAATTAATGAAGGTTATATAGGTGGAAGTGCTTGCATAATTGTAGGTTTCACACTCCCACTCTACTTTACCTCGGACTTCTCCCTTCAGAAAAGAAGATTGGAATCATGTCATCCTTATCCGTTCAGAAATAGGAGTCAGGGTCAGCAGAACAATGAAAGGAGTAATGGGTATAGATTTTTTTAAACCCTCTTAATTTGTACTCAGACTATGCTCAGACTCCCCTACTGTGACCACCTTTTTTCTCATCAAAGTTGTCCAGTATATTTGTCCCCTTCCCTGGGCATAGTATGACCACTGAGTTTCCATTGCTGCATTTATTAAACCAACCAGACTTTCATAAACAGAACAGAATCCCCCTGTGGAGTTCCTGCAAGGCCCTTTTAGTCTACAAATTACCCTTCCTTCCAGAGATGCTTAAATTTTTCTTCCAGATTACTTACATGTGTGCCCTCTGTCCGTGTCTGGAATTGGAGGGTATTTCTGGCCAGTCTTTCCTTTTCTCCTTTCGGCACTGATTATGGCGGTCCTTGGATTTACATATCAAGCTATTGCCTTTCTAATCAGGAGGAGAAGCTTCCACTCCTCTAAACTCTTGTTTTTATCACACTGGCTACCCAGCAAAGTTATTATTATATTGTTACTGGTGTGACATTTGTTCAATGGCACTGGGTAAGGGCACACAAAAGTACCTCTCACAACTAGATGCAACACAAGGGCACAACGGGCTGCAGGCTGTAGCAATGTATTGGCTTATTCTGCCTAATGAGGCTCTTTAAAAGCTGATTCATCTTCATAAGCAGCCTCATTAAACAACACATGACTGGCAGCTGTTCATATCCTCAGAAAGCTGCCAGGCTCATGTTGCCTAATGGGGCTGCACGCAGGGATGGATGCAAATTAGGCCTTGAGTTTGTAAGTGTTTAGGACCAAGCAAAGGGGATAGTGAGACCCTTGGTCCTTGTCATTCACCCATATTTTATAGTGGACTGGGGAAAGAGTAAAGACAACCTATATTGCAACCTATATTATATTGGCTATTGTTTCTTATTTCTGATATTTTATGGTACATATACATAGAATACACATGATATATAGTAAAACTTTTACTTTTTAAAAAATTACAGGTGTGGCCCTGAATAGTGAAGGTTAAAGAATCCTTTGTGTAAGGACAGATTTGACATCTTCTCACCATGGCCTCTCAGGTAGGTACAATAAAACCAAAACAATTGGCAGAACTTGACTGTGACTCTAGGATATAACAATACACAACACTTTCATGTAAACATTAAAAACATTGAAACTGCATACACTTCACAAACAAACTGCAGTATTATGCATTCAGAGGACAGAGGCCAAATTTAAGGTAACATTATAAAAGGGCATGCAAGTGTGTCCAATAAAAATTTAGTAGAATTAATATAAAAGAAGAGGAATTCATACTGGAAATTTAGAATGTCTACTTCAAATAATGCCAATTCTTCACCTCCCTTATTTTTCACCCTGGTTTTATTTTAAACAGCAATGTGGCCTTTTAAAAAATAATCATTACAATCCCTATTGGTCTTGGAAGGTAGTTATTTGGGGGAGATTACTCAGTCATATGACTCTTTTTTTAAAAAAAGATACAGGTAAATTAGAAGAAGAAGATGATTAAAGCCACATCTACATCAGAATACATCGATCTTGTGTCTTTAAGATATAGTAAACTACAATTTATAATATTTACTGTATTTTTCGGAGTATAAGATGCACTAGAGTTAAGACGCACCTTAGTTTTTGGGGAGGAAAATAAGAAAAAAAACTGATTGGCAGATGGATTGGCCTCCCTGAATACCCCCAATCAGCTGTTCCCAGAGGTGAATTTTACCTTGGTTGTGAGCTCTGTGCCTTGCTTTTTTTTTTTGCTTTGTTTTCTGCCTCTGAAAGCCTCCGAAACAGCTTCAGAAAAAAAGCCTCTGAAGCTCTGTTTGGGTGCTTCTTTTCTGAAGCTCTGTTTGGGACTTTTTTTCTGAAGCTTCATTTCTGATGCTTCTTTCAGCCTCTGAAACCTCTGTTTGAGAAGCTGGACAGAGCTACAGTCAGAATATAAGTCACACCCAGATTGTCACCCTCTTTTTTGGGGAAAAAAGGTGGGTCTTATACTCCGAAAAATACGGCAATCTACAAGCTGACTTCTATAGACAAGTTTACAATGCAACTTGCTTTTAGAGTGCAATAAGTCAGGGAAAATTGTTTTGCAGTGAAGATGCAACCTAAATACACAACCACATGCCCAAAGGAATAAAAAAAGTCAAGATATTAGCTATAGTTGTGAGATTGAAGATTACATTCATTGATACATGTAAAAAGAGATCTTGAATTTTATTTATTTTTTTACTCATCCTGGGGATGTGTCTAGGCTTTTGGTTTATGACAGTGATGGCTAACCTTTTTGCCATTGCGTGCCAGGAGGTGAGGCAGGGGAGTGCCCACACCCATAATTCTATGTGCCACGCCCTGTGCATGCATACACAACCTCCCTTCCCCCACTCCTGGCATGTGATGGCCTGGAAGGCCCGTTTTTCTTTCTCACCTGGCTCCAGATCCTCTCTATGTATCTGGGGAGGGTGAAAAAAGCCTTCCCCACCCCCTTGGAGGCCTTCCAGAGGTCTAAAATGGCCCATTTCCCAACTCCCGGTTGGACCCGCCTCTCTAGGAGTCTCTGGAGGTGGAGCAGCAAAAAACATCACTTCATGTCCAACTGGGAGTTGGGAAATGGACTGTTTCAGGCCTCTGGAGGGCCTCTGAGGGGTGGGGAAGGCTGTTTTCGCCATCACCCAGGTTCATTGAGAAGATCTGGAACCAGATGAGAAAGAAAAATGGGCCTTCCCCATCACCACCCCAGGCCCTCCGGAGGCAGGAAACAGCCTGTTACCCTAATTCTGGTGGGCCCAGAAGGCCCGAAAATCAGCTTGCCGGCACGCGCATGTGTGCTAGTGCTAAGCTGGCATGCCCACTGATATGCCTACGAATGCCACCTGTGGCATGTGTGCCATAGGTTCGCCATCACAGGTCTATGAGATCCTTGATGTTTGTTTCTGAATCTCCTGGAAATTAATATATTCATGTCATGGGAATTCAGTAGCAAAATATTAAGTAACTATAGTGCGGTTCTCCAAAAATTATGAAAAAAGCCTCCAAAACCTGCAACAGATCCCTAAAAAGTATAAATAGGAAAAATAAGACAGTGCAAAAAAAATAAAATTTGTACCGGTATTAGTTTTTATCTTTGTATTTCTATTAGTTATTTTATTTATTTGTATCATGCCTTTATTATTTTTACAAATAACTCAAGGAGGCAAACATACTTGATACTCCTCCCTCCTCCTACTTTTCCCATACAACAAACCTGTAGGGTAGATTGGGATGTTAATGGCCCAAGGTCACCAAACTGGCTTTCATAGCTAAGGCTGGATTTGAACTCATAGTCTCCTGCTTTTTTCCTTAGTGACTTAACCACTATACCAAACTTCTCTCTATACCAAACTTTAATAAAACTTATTGCAGAAAAATAACAAAATAGAATGAAATTAGGGTTGCTCCCACTGTTGTTTCTTCATGGAAATAATTTGCTCTTTTTTCCTCTACTTTTGGCGATTAAAGAAAATATGCAGTCCTAGCCACAAAATGGTTATCCCTGGCAGCCGATGCTATGTTAATGTACACTCTAGATCCATGATGGCGAACCTATGGCATGCGTGCCAGAGGTTGCATGCAGACCCCTCTCTGTGGACATGTGCACTGTCACCAGCTACTCTTCTGATTTCCGGCGCACCAGCTGGTCTTCATAGACTCCGGAATACTGGAAAACGGTCTGAAAATGGCCTGAAAAATGACCAAAAACCAGATTGCTTTTTTGGGAGCCATTTCTGGGCCATTTTTTTGGCTGTTTTCTGGGCTGTTTTCAGGCCGTTTTTTGGGGGATGTTTATTTGTCCAAAAATGACCAAAAACCAGGCTGAAAATGGCCTGAAAACTGGCCCCAAACTGCCCAAAATACAGGCATACACACGCTGGCCAGCTGGTCTTTGGGTTTCTGGTGCTCTAGCATGTGCGAAGACCAGCTGGCCAGCACGCATGTGCATGCCAGAAACTCAAAGACCAGCTGGTCAGTACGTGCATGTGCGCCAGCCATCTGGTTTTGGGTTTCCAGGGCTCCGGCATGGATGCACGTTCCAGTTTGGGCACTCAGTGCTGAACAGGTTCGCCATCACTTCTCTAGATAGTCCTCAATTTATAGACACAACTGAGCTTAGAATTTCTGTTGCTAAGCAAGACAGCTGTTAAGTGAATTTTGCCCCATTTTACAACTTCTTTGCCAGAATTGCTAAGCGAATCACTGCAGTTGCTACTTTGATAACAAGGCTATTTCTTAAATGAATCTGGCTTCCCATTAACTTTGCTCGTCAGAAGGTCAACAAAGGTAATGACATGACAATTGTCATAAATGCATGTCAGTTGCCAAGGATCCAAATTTTGATAATGTGACCACAGGAATGCTACAATGGTCATAACAGTGAAAAACAGTCATAAGTCACTTTTTCCAATGTCGTAACTTTGAATGGCCACTAACAAACGGTTTTAAGTTGAGGACTATGTATTTTTTAAAAAAATTCATGGATCTCTTGGTCCTCCATTCTGAAAATTGTAGATTCACTCAGGAAATTAAAAAAAACTATGCTGAATTTTGATTTTGCTTGCTAGCTCAGAAATACAGATTCCTTCTTGCAAAAGAAATGACTACTAAATAGGAAACATTGCCCTGAGAAAGACAGAGAATTAGAAACAGGGATGATGATGATTAAACTGGGTTCTCCAGATGGGCCAGATAAAGGTTAAATGTTACTGATCTTATCTATTTCACCTCTAGGTCACTAGACAGATGATTAAACGGATCAGGAAGATTTAGAGTGCAAATCAAATACACTCTCTTGGTAGGAAGACATTTCTGTAATAGCCAACACTGATCTTAACCGCTTTACTAGATAGGCAAAGCAGGAGAAGGGCCCTTGGGCTATTACAATTATTTTGTGTTAAATTCAGAAGCTCTGCGACATCAGATTGGAGGCAAAAACATATTGTAGAAGTAAGCAGCTATGTTGATTGAATAACAAATATTGTAGTGAAATGAACAATAACCAGCAAAGCATAAATCCTGGGAAGCTGGCTGCAAAGCAGAAGTTTTATGAAACATTTGGCAGAATAAAATATCAAAAAGGTGACTATCAGTATCCTAACCATTCTTTTTAGAGTTTTACAAAACCTACTGTGTGCAGTAGGTTTTGTTCTACTGTGTTTCCACAAAAATAAGACATCCCCTGATAATAAGCCCAACAAGGCTTTTGAGTTCATGTGCTCAAATAAGCCCTCCCCAAAAATATTTAAATCCATGCACAGCTGGTCCCCACCATTTCCTCTGTTTAGGGTTAGGGAGACAGAGC
This sequence comes from Pantherophis guttatus, assembly GCF_059756535.1. Classification (NCBI taxonomy): domain Eukaryota; kingdom Metazoa; phylum Chordata; class Lepidosauria; order Squamata; family Colubridae; genus Pantherophis; species Pantherophis guttatus. The sequence continues at coordinate 126,152,683 of NC_142066.1, forward strand.
TGAACCAGTAAGACGGCAAGAGGAGCCCCGTCTTGCTCCACGGGCTTCAAAATAATAAGACCTCAAAAATAAGGCCAAGCGCTTATTTCAGGGTTCAAAAAAATATAAGACAGGGTCTTATTTTCAGGGAAACACAGTATTCCATTTCTCCAGCATCTTATCCTGCAAAGCCAACATGATCATGGGTGTTTGATTAGAAAAGCAATTATTTGAAACAGCCCTTTTCCAACAACAACAATAATAAAATTACATATATGTTTTATTAAAATCTTCCTTCTTCAGTGGAACACTTTTCTCCATTGCTAGAACTGCTTGGGCAATATCACTTTTATATGGCACAAGCTTCACATTTAATAAATTTAGGTTCACAAAACAACAGAAAGCACAAGTGGAAAATTCTGATGCTTTGGTTGTTGTGCATGTCTTTCCCCATTGGTCTCTTTGTGCAGCTGATCTGTTGACCCACTAAACAATCAAGCAGGCAGCCTACAGATGCAAAATTATCTTTGTTGCTGACCAATAGTCAAAAGTTCAAAGATCTGCAACTGACTAGCCAATCCTTGGCTTAAAGCACCTACATGTAGTCCTTGACTTACAACCATTCATTTAGTGACCATTCGAAGTTACAACAGCACTTAAAAAAGTAACATGATTGTTTTTCACACTTACGACCACTGCAGCATCCTCATGGTCCCATAATCAAAATGCAGTTGCTTGGCAACTGGCTCATATTTACAACATTTGCAATGTCCCAGGATCATGTGATCTCCTTTTGTGACATTCTGACAAGCAAAGTCAGTTGGAAAACCAGATTCACTTAACAACCATGTTACTAATTTAACAACTGCAGTGATTCACTTAACAACTGTGGCAAGAAAGGTCGTAAATGGGTAAAGCTCACTGAACAGCAACAGAAATTTTAGTTCAGTTGTAGTTGTAAGCCTGGGACTCCCTGTAATTTAAAGTGCCAACTGTGCTCTTTTATCTCTATAAACTGTGAGATAGGATATCCTCCTTTCCCTGCTGCCAGGGAAAACCCTGAGTCTTTTTATTTTTTAAAAAATCTTTCCTCATGTTACATTGTTCAGGATATTTGCAGCTTCCATCCTAATCCTTACAGCAAGACCCCCTTTTAAAAACATTTCTTCAACCATTTTCCAGTGGTTGCAAATGTTGGCTACACACATATGGATGATCACTAGAGGGCAGCCAAGACATGTCAAACATTGCAACCCATTATTGCCAGTAAGATCTCTTAACTAAATAGTATTTGCAATGACACCTCCCAGAGTCAATATTAACTTGGATGGTGTCCATACTAGCTTTAGAGAAAGGAGCTGGAGTTCATTGAGCAACAATAGAGTAAAAGTATGCCACTGAGAAATGGCAGTGAAGAAGAAACTAGCAAACACTGAGGAAATAATATTTAGCATTTAAGCTATTATAGAAATAAAAAATGAACAATCCCTGGAAGTTAAAGATGGTACTGCATGCACAATGAAGTTTTAGGGATGACTGCAATTCCAGATATGCTCCATACATACATTTTTGTTACCTTAACAAAATAATTTTGCCTAAATATGATGTAGTGACACATGCACGTAAATTCTTGGAGTCAATTCAGCAGGAAAAAGGATGGAAAACAAAAATGGTAAAGCTGAAAAAACAGCCTATGTGTAATAGATAAATGGGGTAGGATAAGGTGGTTTCAGGAAGAGAAATAGCAAAGATGGGAAATGAGAAAGTAGCTGAGAAACCATCACCATATAAAGACCTATAATTGGGGGACCATTGGGGGATCATTAGGCCTGAGCCACCATTGGGCCTGGTGGCTCAGCAGACTAAGCATTGTGACTAAGCATTTCCACAATGATTGGCTTATCTATCCATTAGAGCAGAAGTCTTCAAACTTGGCAGCTTTAAGACTTGTGAACGTCAACTCCCAGAATTCTCCAGACAGCTATGCTAGGCTAGGCTAGGCTAGGCTAGGCTAGGCTAGGCTAGGCTAGGCTATGCTATGCTATGCTATGCTATGCTATGCTGGCTGGGGACTTCTGGGAGTTGAAGTCCACAAATCTTAAAGCTGCCAAGTTTGAAGACCTCTGCATGAGAGGATGGAAAAAGGTGATCATATGAAAGAAGTCTAGATTATTATAAATTTTACAGTGTTGTTTTGTAGAAGAACTGAGAAATGGGAGGAACATATGTAGGCAGATGAGAATGAGTGTAAGAGTGAATATGGAAAAACGAAAGTAATTCCAGAAATAGAGAGGACATTGCACCACCTCTGCATATAGACCTTTTATATCCCTTTCTTCCAACAACCCATCCACAAGACACTTGTCATGAAAGGCATCATTTGGCAGGGCCCCTATCCACACACACTGAAGAGGAAAAGGTTTGCCCCAAAATACAGCCTTCTCATCACCATAATTTGAGAAACTAGTCACAAACCCCTAGCATTTGCTTTTTTCCCTTGAAACAACATCCCCCTCCCTTCTAAGCCAAAGTGCAGAAAACATAAGGAGAAATGAGGAATCCTTAGTGCTTAGTTATTTTTTTTGGAGACGTCTCATTACCCGAACTAGATAACATCATCAAGGACTGATGATGTTAACTAATTTGGGTAATGAAACTTCTACAAGAACTCAGAAAGTACCAAGGACACTTCATTTCAGGCCTGAGCTGCAAAAATTGTCCTTTATTGGTATATAGAAGAAGGTTACAAAAAGTGGAAGAAGTAGGAGGAAAACCAATCTCAGAATTAGTAGACATATTTTACCAAATGTATACTAACAGAGATAAAATTTAGGAAAGGACCAAATGGAGAGAAAAGAGACAGTTATATGCCTTGCTCAAGTCTTACAACAAAATAGAGAAGATTGTAAGAGATGGTGTGAGGAACTACATCAGAATCAATGTGTCTATTGCAAGGGGTTTGGTCATTGGAAGAAAGAGTTTTTCTTTAACAAAATTCAGGGACAAACTTTAAATCTGAGAAAAGAAGATTTAGGGTCAAAAGGAGCTAACAGTCCTTTGGTCCCTGGGGCTGCCGGGGGATAGGGGACAAAAATAAACACTTTTGGGTAGATATTGGGACATCACATTCAGTTGTTAAAAGGAAAATAATGCCCCAGCTGCTGAGACAGTAACAATAACCAAAACCTTTGGGGGGAAAAAACAAGGCCCCTTTTTGGGCTCTATAGAATGCAAAATAAGCAAGAAAAATTGATCCATATTCTATTTGTCAATTTTCTAGTTCTTTCATTTGGTAGGAATTTACTTAATAAATTACAGCAACTATTGATTTTGATTTAGGGATCAAGACCATGAAAATTCCTAAACATGAGGCATGGAGAACAATTATTCCTTTATTAATTTATTAAACTTTTATGACACTCATCTCCACTATAGGATGACTCTGAGTAGTTTTAATACCAAGTATGTATTAAAACTACTCAGATTAAAATACAACCTGCCAATGAAGAAATAATAATAAGGGAAACTGGAGATGCAATAATAGCCTAGGTATGGGCCACCAGATAACTTGATAGGGCAAAATTTGTTGAGCCAATAATAGTCCATTAAAGAATGATATCACAATTCCTTGCCTCCATCAATATCTCATTAAAATAGAGGCAAGAAAAGGCATGCAATCAATAGTTGATAATTTTCAGAGGTATAGACTTATTAAAGTAATTCAGTCACCTTTCAACACACCTATTTTTTCAATAAGGAAACCTGACAGAAGCTATGTTCTACCTATCCTCCCCAATCTTAATAGAGAATTAAATGGGCTAAAGGTCTCTTGGAAAGAAAGCTGGTTAAGGTAACGAAGCCCAATTGCCTTGGCTGCAGGGTCTCCCCATTATCTTAATAAATCAGCACCATACTTCAAAAAAGAGATTGGGAATAAATCATTTTAAAATTCTCTACAGTAAATCATCCCCAGGAATCAGGCTTCTTGTAGCCAGAATGTTCAACATGCTTGAGAATCTTGAAATTTATTTACTACTACTGTCTGCTGTCCTATCTTGCCTTTCTATTTACCTACAGGTCAATGATCCAGATGAATCTGAGCTTGACTTTCCACTGCATCCATACAAGGTTGGAGATTTGGTTGTTCTGAAATGGTGGTCGGCTGATTCCACTCAGCACAGATGGAATGGTCCTTTCAAAGTGATTGAGATCACCTTCTCGTCTGTGAAGGTGGATGGAGTGAAGAAGTGGATCCACCACTCTGAAGTGAGGAGATATGTTCCAACCCCTGAGGAAGAGGAGAAAAAGGAATCAGAGTGGTCAGTACAACTGGTTGACCCTGTTAACAAATTAAAATTGTTGTTTAAAAGGATAAAATAACAACTGTTGGAGTGGTGTTGACTGAAAGCCATGGTGAAACTATGGCTTTCTAGCATTTGTTTCATGGGAAGCTTATTATTATAATATATTGATAATAAACTCTAGATATATTTGTATTTAAAGAAATGTGAACAAAAGAATGAAGAATTAAATTGCATTGGTTTTTCTCTTTCTTCTCTTTCTTCTTTTTCAGACCAAGTGTCAAACCTTCTTTCTTTGAATATTAAATAAAAGGCTAACGTGAAGAGCAGTTAGCATGCTCCCAAAAATACATACTTCTTTATTGCCGCAATAATAAACAATTGGATTGGCTTTATCTTGTCTTGTGTGTTATTTGGGGACCCTCATGCAAGATCTCCATATCTACTTTATTCCAGTTTTCCAGACCACATCTGAAATGCAATTAGTTCTTCAAAAGGATGCCTACTCATTCTTCTCTTTCTTTTATCCAGCATAGGCATTAAACCTGAGCAAAAGGATTTATTTACAAATCAGGAATTGGGGGAGGAAAAAAGGAAAAAGAATTCATCAGAAGTAGTGTCCCATAATAACTATCTCTTCCTAGAGTAGTTGCACATTATGAAAACAATACCACTTATATAAGCCTAAAATGGCATGGTATTTGGATTTGAGATAAAAATCTCTCAGGACAAGCTGAAAGAGAGAGGAGTTCTAAGTGTTTATTTATACAGCCCTACTCCTATTTTGATTAAAGATTCCACAGATGTTATCAGCACAACTGTCTATTCTTGCAGATAATTTACAGCAAGAATTGGTTATGCCCTCAGGTTGAGGGGGTTTTTTTATGTATAAAAAGAGTATTTCAAAGATGGCAGACTGTCCCATTACAAAGCTTTGGTACCTTGAAACAAGGTGAAAATGCAAATAGTGTGAAAATTGAATGTCCTATATTTATCTCAGGTTTAAGGAGGGAAGCACTGCTTATAATAAATTAGTTTGCTTTTACTTTTTAAAACTAAAATATTAAAATACAACATTCATCTTTTTGTTCTCTATATAATATGAATGTTTGACCTAAACCATTAAGATCTCAAGGACATCATTTCAAATAGATTTGATTGATCTGTCTAAAACAAACACTTTTTTTCTGACAAAAGTGTTAATAAACCTTGTCTGGCAGTTACTGAGTATTCCTTTCAAGATTTTACCATTCATGTTTAAAGTGATGAAGTTTTTGGAGAACTGTCATGATATTCTAATTGAATTTCACAGAAATGGTTTGGTTTGACCCAAGACTGGTGGTGAGTGAAAGAGGGAATAGAAAATCCTCAAAGCCATTTTCTATGGAATAAGTGATTAAAAGTGCTGAATGAAGAAAAGTGGGTGGTGTTACAAATAATCAGCAGTCCTGGTTAATGAAGACTTTTGAACTGCTATACATTAATTCTGATAACATCCAAAAATAAAGAGATTTTTGATTCTTGGTAATAGAAAAATGTATTTATTAAAACAGCTTTTTTTTCAGCAAACCATGAGGAACAACAAAAGCCTACTTTAAACAATCCCATTAAAATAAATAATTGAAGTAATAGATAAATTTACCACCTGCATTTTGAATCATTTCCTTGTTATAAAATTCTGGTAGAGTTTTAATGCATATAAGCCCTATTTATGTGTAAGGCCAGCACAGAATGCTGTAATATGAAAATGGGCAAGCTGCTGTGATCTCAATGTTTTTTCATGTAATGGCATCTTTGTTTAGTCCCAGAAACTCCTGGCTTTTTTTATAAACTTCTCAGATGTAAGGACAATAAATAAGCAATTATACCGTATCCTCAATCCCAGAACCAATCCAGTAACCTGGGACCTTCTAAGGCTCTGATCCAGATTTAGTATTAAAAAGCTAGTTTTCTTCATTGTCTTGTGTTTCCTGTTACTTCTGGGAATCTGTCAACAGGACAATGGTGCTAATATGAAAATCATATTATGCCATATCTACTAGCAATTCCCCCTGGATTCTGCAGTAAGACATATGGGGCAAAGGAATTACTGGATATCACTAAAAGACTTCAGGATTCAAAACAAGGACAATGTAATATAAGGGCATTTCAATGTCTCAGCATATTTTATTGCAAATCTCAAAGTGACCATTTTGGAAAAATGAGATTTTTACACCATAAAGCAAGAAATCATACCAACTCACATACATCAAAAGATTTCAGACTATATCTCAAAAGTTGTCAACAAACATATAAATTGATAATGGATAAAGTGCCTATAATTATTTTCACATCTAATCTACATTTCCCCCCTCTTTCCCCCTCATCCTAACTTAAATCCTACTTGAGTCTAGACCAAGGATGACAAATCTATGACATGGTGAAATGTTTTGGGTGACATGTCAGCATTCACCAACACCCAGCAACAGCTATTCTTGGAAGCACATCATGTTCTTGAATGAGTTTTGGATACTGCAAAGGATGTGTGAAAATAAGGTATACTTTTTTTAGGCTTTCAGAGCCTCTGCAAAATTATTTAAGAATGAGGCCTGCAGCAGCCATAGAAGAGTATACTCCAAAGCCACTTCAAGAATGAAGGCCTTGTGCACCCCAGGGCTGCCTTGAATAGGCTGTAGGGGCCTGTCAATAGAAAGAGAATGCTATCTGAAGGTAAGTGATATATGAAAAATCATGGGGATCACACAATTTAGGGATGATACACACCCTGGTCAGCACTTCTTTACTCTCTTACCATTGCGCAGGACAGTGGTAGGTTGCCCCTGGTTCAGACTGGTTCTATAAAACTGGTAGTAAAACTGGCAGGAGGCTCTGCCCACTGACCCAGACATCATCAGAAGCGATCTGTGCATGCACAGAAAAGTGCATCCATGGGTACAATGCAAACCGGTAGTAAAGGTAAGTAGAACCCATCCCTGATGCAGGAGATATAGAAGCATAGCCAGCTGAACGAATAGGATGAAAAATAGCTTTTATCCATTGGTCATCAGACATCTGAATGCAACATAATACTACAACTAGGTTTAATATGCTAGACTTGCAGGGCTGGTGCAACGTGAAACATGTTCATACTGGTGTAACATAATATAATGTTATATACATATATGTATATGGGAATGTGTATTACTTATTACTTATTTGGGTTTAGGAATTTCTTTTCTTTATTGAGTTATTGTGACATATTCTGTGTTTCAGGGGAGGGGCTGCACCAAGGGAAGCTCATTCAATCTCATTGTACACATGTTGTGTGTTGACAATAAAGGTTTGATTTGATTTGAACTGCATATTTTTTTAAAAAATAAATGAATATGTAAATAATTGGGTGGGTTTTTTTGCTCAGGTGTGTCTATGTATGCAAAATAGTAACAGAGTCAAGTAAATCTTTTTTGACACACTGAGCCCAAAAGGTTAGTCCACTAGTCCTCCTAATGGTTGATTGGTTATTTGTTTGTTTGTTTGTTTGTTTTTATCTTCTCTTCTCTTCTACAAGGTGACTGTGGGCAGTAATGTTTTTTGTTTTTACATACCAACACAGATCTCTACCTACAGTCTTCACAAAAAAAAAAAAAAAAAAAAAGGTTTCACATATCAGTCCCAATCAAGAAAATAATAATTCAAGATATAGAAAAATGTAGGTTTGAACACTTCTAATGAAAGAAGTTTATGTTTAGGTAAAATTTACCTTAAATTCTACACATTTTGATTTGCTCTTAACATTATTTTTCTCTTGGAGAAGGAAACATTTTTAAGTCTTTCCCTGGGTCTTCTATTGCTGTGCTAGAAAGAAATCTTCCTGGGAACATTTTATGCCAGGAATAAAGCACATGGAGAATTGCTTGTCCCAGATGTGAGATTTATTTCCAAAAATGCAATGTACAAAATCAAGTTTCAAAGGCAGTTGCACCTATTGATCCCTCATAGTCTTTATACAGAAAAATACCATTTGCAGTCAGGTATCCTCCTGTGTTATATTTTTCACTTGTTTAGCATTGCTTATTGAAATGACAATCTCTTGAGGGAAAGAATCTGTTATTTAGTCAAGGAGACCTCCAGCTAAGCTCAGCCTGGAAGGAATGCTCACCTGATTAGAAATTGGTGTTTTCTGCTGCATTTAAACTTTGTGTTGACCCCATTGTAATTTTTACCATTTACCCTGGCAAGAAGACTGTATGGCAGAAGGACTTAATTTCCTTCTCACAAGTACTAGGATTTTGCTCCCTAGTTTTCTTTTCTGGCCTTTCCAAACAAGAAAGAAGAGGTATTGGAAAATACCTAGGAAAGTCCCAGTGTTCCACAGTATAAGCTTTAAACAATTTCTATAGAGCAGGCTCAGAAAACAGTGTTGTCAGTCTCTTAACCATGGCAACTAAATTAGACTGTGGTCTTGATTTGTGCCAATTAACTTTTCATGGTTGATCATTTTCTTTCTCCTTATAATCTGATACTTTGATAAACAGTATGAATATTGGTAGTGAGAGAAGAGAGCTTGAATTAGGCATACCCTGTCCTGTGGGAGACAATCACCAGTCTATTACAAGTGTCTGTGAAATTTGGAATATAATTGTTCTGAGAATTTTGGTTTTGGACAATTAAAAACAGGGCAGTTGATATTCCAAGTTCACCATTCTGAATATGCTGTCACAATTACTAATTAATGAGTTGCATGAAAAATGTTGTGCATCCAACAAATTAAAACATTGAACAAAATTTTTTTGAGAATGCAAATAAGACAGGAAGATGGCTGGCTTATAGACTAAGAAAACGGAAAGAAAAGAAACAGATTAGTACATTACACAATGAAGGAGAGTTAATTTATCAAAATGAGGCAAAGAAGAAGGTAGCGTATGAGTTTTTTAAAAACCTATACGAGGATAAGGAGAAGATAGAAGAATGTAATACCTACAAAAAACAGAATTGCCCAAAATCTCAGAGGAAGGTAAAAATGAGATAACAGCATGGGAGATATCTGAGGCAATCAAAAAACAAAAAAGTAACAAAGCTCCTGACCTTCAGAAATTTATAAAAATCACCAGGAATTATTAAGTTCACTGTTATTAGAGATGTACAATGATGTACTTAATGAAGCTAAGATACCTGAATCATGGAAAGAAGCAACAATCACATTGATTCCCAAAGAAAATTCCGATTTGATTTATATTAAAAATTATAGGCCGATATCCCTACTAAATTCAGATTATAAAATCTTCATGACAATTATGGCAGACAGACTAAAGAAAATTTTAGAGAATTTCATTCATACTGATCAAAACGGTTTTCTTCCTGGATGGCATATAAGGAACAATATTAGGATTATCTTGGATATCATAGAATACTATGAAGTCCACAATGAAAAACAGATGGCATTGATATTCATCGACGTGCAAAAAGCATTTGATAATGTCAAATGGGACTTCATATTAGAACAATTAAAATATATGGATTTTGGGGGGAAATTTATAAAGATGTTTAAAACAATCTACTCCAGACAAGAAACCAGAGTGGTGATAAACGGGGAAACGACAAAGAACTTTTTAATCCAAAAAGGCACAAGGCAAGGTTGTCCGCTATTACCACTGCTTTTTATTTTATCACTAGAAGCTTTAATTAGAACAATTCGAGAAGACGAATAAATCAAAGGTTTAAAAGTAAGAAAAGAAAGTTTTAAGGTACAGGCATTTGCGGATGGCCTTGTATTTATTATTGAAGAGCCTGTACAATCTGGTTTTAGGCTGAGGGAAGTGCTGGAGGACTATGGGGAAGTAGCAGGCCTGCAAATAAACAAAGATAAAACAAAAATGATAGTTAAAAACATGACTAAAGAGCAAAAAAAAAAAAAAGAATTGGAGGAAAAGATAAACATTCAGACTATGAAAAAAATAAGATATTTGGGAATTCAATTAAGAGCGAGATGCATTACACTTAAAGTAGATAACTATGACAAATTAATGGCGCAAATTAGATCTGATTTGGAAAAATGGGGAAAATTACAGCTATCTCTAATGGGCAGGATAGCCACCATCAAAATGAATGTTCTTCCAAAAATGTTTTTATTTCAGTGCATATCAATTCGGCTCAAAAAAGATTTCTTTATAAATTTGAACAGACTCATTTCAAAATTCATATGGCAAGGGAAATGACCGAGAATCAGATTCAAATTATTATAAGATGCTAGAGAAAGAGGAGGATTTGGCCTACCAGACTGACAAAGTGTTATCAGGCAGCGGCGTTAGTTTGGCTAAGTGAGTGGATGCATCTTAAAACCACAAGACTATAGGCACTAGAAGGTCATGACTTACAGACAGGGTGGCATGCTATTCTATGGGAGAAAAAATATTTAGTCCATCAGTACTTCCAGAGGCATTATATTAGGAGAGCACTATTGGATATTTGGAAAAAAACAAAAAGAAATAATTATATGGAAATTCCTAATTGGGGGAGCTGTCACCTATAAAGATATTTTGAATGAGAAAGGAGAATTAAAAGCGAGAAATACTTTAAAGGAAGAAGGAATCAAATTGGAATGGTGGGCATATCTCCAAATTCAATCTAAATTTAGCAAAGATAAAAAGGAATGGGGCATAAAGCAAGAATCATCAGAATTAGATAAAATTTTATTTAGCAGGGAAGGCAAGACCATAAGTAAACTATAATGATATTTATTAGAACAAGATGTGATTGAGGAACAGGTGAAAGAAACGATGATAATTTGGTGTAAATATTTTGGGCACAGAATCGATTTGGACAATTGGCAAAGTTTATGGGAAAATTTTTAAAAATCACACTGGCAACTTCCTACAAGGAAAACCTCCATAAGATGTTCTATAGGTAGCACCTCCCCCCCACAAGATTAGCATGAATAAATAAGGGGAAATCCTCGATATGCTGGAAGTGTGGAGAGACAGTTGGGAATTACTACCACATGTGGTGGGAATCCCCAAAGGCACAAAAATTTTGGAATTTTCTAAAGAACTGGCTGGGAGAAATTTTGCTAACAGATATAGAGGTCAAACTGGAATTTTTCTTATGGGGAATTATAGAAAGAAAATATAAGAAAGGCACAAATTATTTATTACTGCATATGCTCACAACGGCACGAATAGCCTTTGCTCAAAAATGAAAAGAGAAAGATATTCCAACTGAAGAGGAAATATTACTGAAAATCTTTAACTGCACAGAAATGGACAGACTCATTTTGGAACTCAAGGATAAAAGCGAAACTAAGTACTACGAAATCTGGAAACAATTTTATGATTGGATAGATAACAAGAGGGTAGCCAAGATGAATGTATAATGTTAGAACAAAAATATAGATGTTCAAGAGATAAATAAATATACAGAAATAAGGGGAAAAGTATTAATATATTATGCTTAAATAGTAAACAAAGCTTAAGAACTATATGTTTATATGAGTACTAATATTATTGTAAAGTGACGGAAGATGTTTGGAACCAGAGATGCCATATCTATGTCCAATGTTTTTTTAATTTTGTATTATTAATAAAAAACTTTTTTTTAAAAAAAGAAAAATGTTGTGCATCCCTGGTCAAATTTTATGTTTCAGTGAGTTCCTAAGTAAACAGATATTGGCATTACTTTTGCAAGGTGCAAAATAAAATACATATTTCTGCAAATTTAACTTCAAACTTAATATTCATGTGCTGTCCTTTACATATATTGAATAAGAAAATATTAGATACAAACATTTGGATACCCTTTCATTCAGCATTTGTAATATTTTCTTTGGCACAAATAACAGTATTCAAATGTGTGCTGTTGCAGTGGTGATATTCAAATTTTTTTCCTACCAGTTCTGTGGGCATGGCTTGGTGGTGGTGGGGGTCATGTGACTGAGTGGGCATGGCAAACTTGACTTCACTCACACCTACACCCACTCAGTCACATGACCCCCCCACCAAGCCACATCCATAGAACTCGGTAGGAAAAAAAATTAAACTTACAGCTATTGCAGCCTTTCTTTCTACCTATTTTCTGCCCACGCCTGGCCTAATCTGTCAAAGGCCTCCTCCTGCATGCTGCCCACTCTCCCTTTGCCAGTCACATGCATCACCATGTTTCCCCTCCTTCAGAAGCCCTAACCCTGCTTCTTCCCTCATGACTGCCTCTTTCTTTGGGCTTATCTTCCTCCTGCAGAGGTTGGTGGCAGAGGTGAAGGCAAGCCAGGGCTGAGCCATCGCTGCTGTGCTCCCCGCCAGACTGCATCTTGCCCCCCTTGTTGAGAGATGCCCCGCTTCCTCCCTCATGACTGCCTCTTTCTTCAGGCTTACCTTCCACCCATGGCAGCTGGCAGAGGGGAAAGCAAACTCGCAGTGTGACTGCGAGAAGCCTCCCTCTGGCCAGCCATCTCTTTTAGGCCCACTTTACAGGTGTGGCAGCTGTCTGGAGGGTGCCGAAAACTACTGGAAGTCTTGAACGCACCAAAAAAGCCAAAGCTGGGAGGCTTTTCACACTGAAGAAAAGAGGTGGTGGCTGCGCAGGCATCTTGTGATGGGGAGGGGCAAGATATGGCTTGGAGGGGAGCCCAGCAGTGATGGCTTAGCCCTGGCTTGCTTTCTCCTCTGCCACCAGCAATGGGAGGAAGGTAAGCCTGAAGAAAGAGGTGGTCATGGGGGAGGAAGCAGGGCTAGAGCCGTGGCTTCTGAAGGAGGGAAAACGGGGTGACACATGCGACTGGCAAAGGGAGAGTGGGCAGCAAGCAGGCAGTGGCTTCAGGACAAGCCCAGAGATGGGAATGGCATATTCCCTGACCTGGCTGAGGCAGACAGTGGCTCCAAGGCTTCGGGGAATGGCACGTCCCTGGACCACAGCTCCTGACCCAAGGCAAAGGGAGAATGGGCGGCATGCTTACCTTTGATGAGCTGAGCAGAGAGGGTAAGGCGTGGATGTGACTGGCAAGGCGATTAGCTGGGTCATGTGGCGAAGGCAACATATATAGGGCTAGGATGGATGGGGTGAGAGAGCATCGGGTGGGGCGAGCGAGCATCGGGCGGGCAGGGCGAGCGAGTAGGAACCGGGCAACCAGGGTGGGGGTATGGCCAGCCAGATGTCATTAACAGTTCGGCGAACCAGGTCAAATTTTCCCTACCAGTTCACCCAAACCAGTGCAACCCGACTGAATACCATCTCTGTGCTGTTGGCAGATAAAATACAGTTATTGTTTTTTTAAAAAAATCTTGCTTTTAGATTTTTGTTGTTGCTGTTCAGAACTTTTTTGATTCTAATGCTTCATAGGTCTCCTTGCATGCATTCACTGAGATCTCCCACCATTTTTCAGAACTATTCAAATCTGGAGACTGTGAAGACCATTTTAAAACATTCTTCATGGCTGATTTGGTATATGTTTTGGATTCTTCTTATTGAAATATCTTACTTCTTTACACCTCTGGTTTCTTCAGCAGTTGTTGATATTTAGAAGAATCCATTTTTCCTTCCACATGTACAATATTTCACATGACATTTTTGTCTCACAACCTCAAAGAATGATGGGGCCATTCTTGTAATAGTTGGCAAGATATTCTTTAGGTCAAATGCTTTTTTCTTCCAAATTTATATTTCATGATTATAACCAGACAGCTCAATTTTTGTTGTATGTGCTCCAAAGAGACCCAGGCTTATCATGCTCTCTCCCTCTCTCCATCCCTCCACTCTCTCTTTCTCTCTCTTTGCTTGCTGAATCAATTACTTTTGGGATGTAGTGAAAGAAATGTATTACTCCTGATGACTTTGGTGTATATTATTTATTTATTAAAAATATTTGCTATGCATCTCATTTTGAAGCAACTATTATTATAAAAGATGTACTATCTACGGAAAGCTATTGTAACTTTTCAGCAGGTCATATGTAGTGATCTGTGAGTTCTGTTTTTCAGATTTGAACAGTTAAGGCAAAACATCAATTTTTTTTAGCTTGCCAAGCTAATAGAGTGTCTTATTGTTTGACCATTGTCTAATCAGTGTTGTCCTTTATGCTAAAGGCTTTACCTGTGTGGTTGGCATATGACTGTGTTCAACAAGTTGATTGGTTTGGTTTAGCTTTAATAAACATGTTTTCTGTACTGATATTTAAGTGGGGCCTGTATAGGTTGGAAAAAGAGAGATTACTTCCTGCACAGTATGGTCCATTCCTCCAGTCAGGAACTTAACATAATATAGCAATGTACATAAGCAGTACTGCTTAATTGCTGGAGTGAACTAATTTGGCATCTATTCAGTAATGGCAGGTGAGATATTCAAGAGTGAGGTGCCTTTGGTGCACTCTGTGCTTGGTTGTTTTCTTGCAGATGTTTCATTACCCAAACTAGGTAACACCATCAGTGCTAGATCCCTTATTTCAACCCTGAGCTACATAATTCTGCTTTACTGATATTCGAGAGTGGAGCAGAAGAATATGAAAATAAAGGTAGAGATAAGTAATGTCTTGGACAGCCAACTACAAGCATATTAGCAGATCTGCAGGCATGCACGAAAGCATCTTACATTAATATGATGTCATGTGTGCATGGTGTCAATAGAGAAACTTCTTTTTATTTCTTCCTTTCAATTATAGTATAACTTGTAACTATGCTATAGTGGCAAATATCTGTAGCTCTGGTGTAGGATGAGGGTAAAGGTCAGGGGTGGGTTCTAATTTTTTTTACTACCGGTTCTGTGGGCGTGGCTTATTTTGTGGGTGTGGCTTGGAGGTCATGTGACTAGGTGGACGTGGCTAGCTGGTCAGAGTCATTTCCGGAAGGTCCTTGCACTTACGACCAGTCCTCGCACTTACGACCTGACTCATTTGTTTGCTTTTAACACTGATCAGCTGTAGGACGGCCGTTTGAAGCCCCGCGGCAAGAGTTTAAACATTTTTTGTCCCTCTAGTCATCAGCTGGGACTCAAGAGGCAGCAATAGATTGGGGGTGGGACCAAATAAAAGGTAAGAATAACGTGGGGGGTGGGGGGTGGGGGGGCAGGGGGGGGTAGAACCGGTTCGGTGACATCATATCGTCACCGCTACTGGCTTGGCCGAACCGGACCAAACCGGGAGGAACCCACCACTGGTAAAGGTTCATTCTCTGAGCTTGTGGGTTGGTTTCTGAATGTTTCGTTACCAGGCTAGGTAACTTCAGCAGAGTTTAGGGGAGGTCAGTGTTCTGTTTATAAGGGCTTATGTGTGAGTGTGTCAAGAAAGGGTCTTGTGATGAGTCAGCTGTGAGTCTTGTGATGGGTCTTGTGATAAGGGGATAAGGGAATAACCTCATGTCAGGGTCATTTGGAGGAGTGTGTGGGGGGGGGAATTGCATGAGTTGGTTGAAGGTTGGTACTGTCTCTGGTTGGCTGTGTGGTTAATTTAGATTCTGAGGCGTTCTTAGGCTGCTTGTAGGTCAATGTGTCTGATGATGGAATTGCACAGATGATTCACAGCTAATTCATCACAAGACCTGTCACAAGACCCTCACTTGACACATCCACACCTAAGCCCTTATAAATAGAACACTGACACTGCTATCTCCTAAACTCCCCTGAAGATGTTACCTAGCCTGGTAATGAAACGTTCAGAAACCAACCCACAAGCTCGGAGCATGAACCTTTACCGTCAACTTGTAACTATCTCACAGTGATTGCTGCCAAACAATTGTCTTTCCAGTTACTGAAAACCAAAGAAGTAAAAGAAATAAAATGGTTTTGAAGTGTGCTTTTAAGGTCAGATGGCACTGTAAACTGGAAAACAGAATAATTTAAAATCTCCTTGGTGAGTCCCTTCTTCCAAAAGTTTCAACTAAAAAATAACTGTCATTACTCCCAAGCCTACTGATTTCTTCCAAGGTCAGCTCAGAGTTCTTAGCCATTCCACCCAAAACATCTCTCTTCATTCTGGAACTAGGAAAACAGGAATGTAAGATGCTATGGACCTTTGCATCTATGTCAGAATGTAAATCTTAATGATACTGATACTTATTCCAGTTCTGAAATACAGGAAGTAGATATATCACCATCCAATCTTGCAAATGAAGAAGGTTGTGATAATAAATTCCATAAAGCCAATGAAGCCAAATCTATAGACATGTACTATAAAAGGAAAAAGGAAGATTAAAAATCGTATACACAAAATTACAAAATTATGTACCATAGATGAACTAGTCACTTATTACCTATTTGAATAAGTTCTTGGGTTTCAGCATGTATCCATGTAACGAGGATGGATGGAAAAAGATGACCTGGACTATCCACCTGGAATTTGTATGTTGCCTCTTCTCTTCCCCTCAAGCAATTTATTTAACTCTTCAGTTGTATAGAATTTGGGGAATAAGTGAATTGGGGAAATTTATTATGCTTTACTTACCAAGCACAATGCTCTGATATCCTGGGTTTGGCCATCAAATAATAAATTATCTAGAGGGTAAATCCATCTTAATGACCCTTAGTGGAATAATAAAGGTGCAGTCTGTTTTTCATTAGTTCTGTCTTTGTATATCTGGAATTACATTATACAGAGAGCTCTTTTGGGAAACAAAAGCTGAATTTCATCTATTCAGGCCTTCTGGCACAGGGTCAATTTATCAAATGTTTTGGGGCATTGTTGCTCTACAATTAAATTCTCACAGATGGTAAATAAAAATGGGTTGGTTTGGCCAACTTCAGATAAAGTCAGCTCAAAAGAAGTGAAAGTGAGAAGGTAACTCCTCTGCCTCTATTGTATTATTTCTAAATCTCCAGCCAGATAAGGAACTGAATAATAGGAATTATTTAATACTAGAAAAACTTAAACTCTTGATTGGAAGAAAATATAAATATGGACAGAATTATTTTAAAAAATAACATGGGAAACCAGTTTATCTTACCTCTAAGACTAAAATGAGGTGGTTTGAAGTTTCTCATTTTTGAGGATGATGAATGCCACAAAGTAAAGGAAACTACATCACAAGTGCAGTTATGGCTCATGCTTGTGGAAAACATGGCAGTTTTATTTGGTTTTTAAAAACTATGATCTCTGTTTCCCACCTCAAAAAGGAGAGAAGCTGTCTTGTCTGTTTTCAGCATGTATGATTATAGAGCATTCCAAATTTTGCAAGAAAAAAAAAAGAACTTGGAACCATGCCCCCCGCATAGCATAGATCATATTCATTGGGTGAAGTCTTATATTGCAGTTTTATAATTTTAATTGTTTCTCATAACAAATTGTAAATGAATTGCCATGTGTTCTGTCTTACACTATTACTCCTTTCAATGGAGCCTGAACACTTTTGAATGTTCAGCTGTGTTCATAAAATCTGAAAGCTAAAATGATTCTTTATTCATTTAATTGTTATTTAGTAAGGCAGCAACAGAACATCTGATTGGAATTAATTCATGAAATAATGCTTGCATTAAAGCATTATTGACATTTCAAGAGAATGCAAAGTGAGAGCTAATTCCACTATAAATCATCCGCCATGTCAATTAGGTACTCACATAACACAGTTATATTAATTTTTACAGTTATTGTTTATGCCATTTTGGAAATCGCACAATAATAACCAGCATTTATTCTAGATGAATTAAAAGCATTCTAGTAGTAGTCAATTGATTCTCAATACATGTTTTTCAACTGAAATATAAATTAAGTATGTATTTGTAATTCATCCATAAAAGTATTAACTCTAAGAAGAGGCCTGAAGTGGCAACACCTATTATCAACTCAAAGTTTGCAGTCCTACAGCATGTTAAGTATCCTTGGCAAGCTGCTCAAATAAGATACAGAAAACAGTTTACTTGGTAGCAATTATCTGATAAGAACTAAGGGCTACCTGCAAATGTTCATGGGTATACACTCCCCCACTTATCCACCACACAATAATTTCCTCATTCTATATAAATTATCATAGCTGCATTGATATAAATAGAGCTGTGTATTTTTACTTAATATCTAAGAATTCAGCACTTCTTCATATATATTCATAACACTATTTTAAGGGGTGATCTGAAGGTATATTTTCCCTTCAATTTTTATGCCAAAGTGATTTTGCTTGAATATCAGCAAAATGGGGGTGGGGGGTGGGGAAAGAAATCAGCTTGCCTAGAATTCAACTGCAATGCTTTTGCTGACTGCAGAAGAAATCCAGGCAATGATTATATAGTTTTATCTTTGGTACAAGAGCAATTTTCACATCTAAATTAAATAAATCTAGATAAACCCAACATATGTATAGAATATATGCATGTGAAAAATGCACAGACACAAACAGAGAAACTGCATAAATATTTTTAACCAACACATATTACTAAATGCAGTTTGTGGTCAGTGAGAAGCATTTACGGTGACATGTACATCAGAAGTGAAATGGTGCCCTGTTTTCCAAATGAACAATAAAGAACTAAACTGTTGATCTTAAAAATGTTTGTGTTGCACAGGAACCATTTGTGCTTAAATATATTGATTGTCAGTGATGCCTGCCCGCCCATACTTTGCATTCTTTTCTTCAGCCTAAAAACTGATGGGGTCAGAAACTGGAAGATTGTGTAGGTGTTTTCCTCAGACAAGCATCAAAGAAGAATAGAGGCCATGCTGTCCTGCTACAACTCTTGTCTTTTCTTGAAGAAATGCTCTTTGACCTTACTCTGCTAGAATGACATTGAGTACTGCTGAGTTGAAAAAAAAGAACCTGTTTATCAGTTGAAATATTGGATTGCCTCCTAGTCTAGTTACTGAAAAGTTTGACAAAATGGTGAACATTCAGGATTGCACTATGGCTTCACTTATCAAATAAAGACTTCATTATGACTTTTGTCTTCAAAAGTCATTATCCCTCCATCATATTCTGGGACACAGTTACCATCTTATCTAGACCTTATTTTCAAGGACATATATTTAGATGAATAGTTTGAGCAAATGGCCTCCCTGGCAGCAAAACAACTCACAGAGCTAGGATAGAAGCACTTGAGCAGAAACAATTGCATCCCTTATTTACTTTTGCCTAGTGTAAAAAACATGAGAGCCACTTTGGTGTAGTAGTTAAGAATCCATGCCAGAAACCAGGAAAACTGCAAGTTCTAATTCTGCTTTAGGCACAAAGCCAGCTAGATGTCCTTGGGCTGCTCATTTTTTTCATCCCTAGGAAAGAGGCAAACCACTTTTGAAACTGGTCAATAAAACTGCAGAGATTTGTCCAGGAAATCACCAGGAATGTGACTTAAAGATACCTCTCCCCCAAAATGCCAAAGATATTATTGGCATAAAGGCAACAATATTACTTGAGAGTCTTTTTCCACCCCACACCATGATACATGCAATGTTTATTATTTGTCTCAGATCTCTTTTGGGACTCATCTCTTGAATGACAGGTCATCTGGTGGTCGCTGAAAATATTTAGTATTATAATAACTCAAGTAGAGGCTTTCTGTGACTCAAAGACATTAGCTTTCAACACAAGTAAATGGTGCAAAAATGAATCTAAATAGTGGAATCCATGTTTCGCATGTAAAAGGTTTTGGGGTTCAATCCAGAGAATTTCAATTGGGTTGTGAAATATCTGTTAGAAATCAAAGGAAGCCATTGCCAATAATGCAGACAATGCTGAATGAGGCAAACAACAATTCTTATTTCTTTTCCCATGATGACCAATTTGCATGTTTTTTTGGAAGGGTAAGGGAGATTTTATCAAATTTTGTAATGTGCACATTTGGGGAATAAGTTTAGAAGACAGTACCAAGTTAAATACTTTTTGTAAAAAAATACTTTTTTAATCAATGTTTTTAATATAGTAATATTGTAGTGTCAATTAAGTATGCAGAATATAAATAATTCAAGTAAATAAAAAATAAATCCTCATATATTTGTTAGAGAAAACAACAAAATATCCTCATGTCAGCTTATAAAATGCAGTTTACTAAATACATTCCAACTAGTTTTTCAAATACATTTTAAGATGACTGTATCAGCAATGAATTTTGAGCCATATGCTCTTTTTCAGGTAAGTGATGTAATAATTACTTTTTAATTAACATATGCATAAATATTTAGGTCTGCCTCAACTTACATGGCTGTGAAGGAAGGGGAGTGCAAGATGTGTGGTCTCATCATTATTTTAATTTGTAGGGCAAATTAATGCCAAAGAAGCTCTTTTTTTCATTCTATAGATAGAAAGAGAAAGTGCAAATTGCATATCTATTGCTGATTCAACCAGATCTACTTCTACTGAGGAATGTATTAGTTATGGGTTGATTCTGTTTACCACAGCAGGCATTATGAAATATAAATTGTATATTTTCTTTCCATGGAATAAGAGTTGTTATCCACTGTCATCCAAGTATTAGCTAAATCAATACTGTTCAGTTCAGAGATGTGTGAGTTGTGTTATTACAAACAAACTGATTAGTAGTTCAATAAAACACAAATGGAAGGTTTCCATTAATACTAGCCAAAAGTCTTTTTTTAAAAAATAGATGCATGACTCGCTGACACAGGCAATGATTCTAGGGCTAGTCCTATCATTAAATAGGAAGAGGCATGAAGTAACTGACACTGAAGAACAGAAGCATTTGGTGGATTGAACAGTGTTCATCACTATTGAAATTGTTTGCACTTCTCCAATATCAAAGTAAAATCCAGCTATCAGCTATGTAGTTGGCATGGTGTGGCAGAAGATGATTTGAGGCAGTAAAATGGTTTGAGCCATCTTTGAGAATCCCCACAAATCTACTCTTACATCATTTTTCCTTTATTATGATTTCTGCCTGTTTCCTACTGAATTCCAGATTTATTTAGTGGATTCCTCATATTAATTCAGGAACTGAAAGATGTGACATTTGCCTAAATTATTTCAACCTTCATTCCTATAGTTCCCTTACACCTCTCTTCTTTTCCTAAATGATGTGTGTGTGAAGATTAACCAGATTTTAGGACCAGTTTTTTTCACAAGGGAAAGTGGATTGGCAGTATTTGTGTACATTGATTTATTCTCATAATGCAAAGTTATATCCCAGGCTGCTTGACTGGGTGAATCTCTTATCTGCTCCAAAGGTTCTTAATGCTTTTTGGAGGAATCTGTCCTTGGACTCCCAATCACAGTAACACTTCTTCATGATCAGCTTTCTCCAGTGATGCTTTTCCATTTAAACCAGGGGTGAAATGCTACCGGTTTGCATCGTTTCGGGCAAACCAGTAGTAAAAAAAAGTTACCGGTTTGTTTGAACTGGTATTTCTGACGATCAGCTGTGTGATTTATATTAGCTAGAAAGCAGGAAATCCTACTTTTTAGTGAATCTAAATTGTACAGCACAGCTGTTGCCCTCCTCCCCCACTGTTCTACTTACCTTCAAATCAGGGGTGGGTTCTAAATTTTTTTACTACTGGTTCTGTGGGTGTGGTTTATTTTGTGGGCATGGTTTGATGGTCACGTGACAAACAATTCTTTAGGATTTAGTAGAGATACTGGTTTACCAGGCTTTTAACTGCTTGCAGAGCCATACCAGTCTACCCTTTTGTTTTTGGAGCATACCAGTCTACTCATTTGTTTTTGGAACATTCCAGTCTACCTATTTGTTTTTGGAGCACATTGGTCTACCCATTTATTTTTGGAGTGTACTGGTCCACCACCACACTGCCTTTTATCGCTGATCAGGTGTAGGGTGGCCCTTTGAAGCACTGTGACAAGAGTTTAAACAATTTTTTGCCGCTCTGCCACCACCGAGAGCATCAGAAACTGCTTTCAGGCAGGTTGGCCTCAATTGCCAATCTACCACCACCAAGCGGTTTACAACGAGTGGATTGGTTCTAGCTGATCAATTGGGAGGCTTCTTGGCTTCTCAATTTAAAGTTAAGGTGTCTTGTTTTTTTTCCCTCTTCTTTGTCAAGTGAGCCTTGATTTTTTTCCTTCTAGCCGATCAGCTCAGGAGGCAGCAAATAGATTGGGGGAGGGACCAGGCAGAGGTGGTATTTACCGGTTCTCTGAACTACTCAAAATTTCTACTACCGGTTCCCAAGAACCAGGGAGAACTGGCAACAACCCACCACTGCTTCAAATGGCTCCTTTTCCCACACAAAGTACACATTTGGTGCGCACTGCGCATGCACGTGCAGCTTACATTTGGTACACACTGCGTGCAGCGTGCATTTGCTGTGCAGCGTGCATTTGGCGCACAGCACACATGAGTGGGCATTTCACCACTGATTTAAACATCATGTATGATTAGAATTTCTGCAAAACATTGCTCCCAAAGAAATTAGGAGAATATAATAACTGAAGATACTGAAAGCTGTAAAGGTACAATATAATAATTATGATGCCTTCCCCATTCCCAAATCTTAAACAAGTCAAGTATCAAGTTGACCAAAGCAATCTGAGTAAGATATCCTAGCTTAGAATGGGTCCACTAAATATTTTTTTATCCATATGTATTTGGAGTTGCAAAGAGTTCTTATCTAAAAAGTGAATATATGAAGCTGGCATATAATTAGAAAAACCTGGGCCAATAGAAAGATTTTTCAAAGGAATTCTTGTAATGTATTCTATATTTAAGGAAGCATTGAATAGTTCTGTTAATGATATGGCTAGTTTGAATTTGAATCATTTAATTCTCTAAGAGGAGCAAAGGTCTTATTTTTCCATACAAAAGCATGGCTTTGCATGGTTCTGATCATCATTTTGACTTTTTAATCCTGTTTTCTTGAATGCCTGCAAATGCTTATCATGCCTATGTTTTCTATAAAACAATTCCTCAAACATAAAAAATCAAGGCAATTTTTTTTCCAGCCCTCGGTTCAGTGATAATGTTATCTCTGTGTCTCTCATAACACTCAATGGTTGATTGATGTCCATGTGTTTTTTTTAAAAAGCAGCCTTTAACTTTTTAGCCCTTCCATCAGGGACTTCAAGTGGCAAGTTTGGCACATTGTTAGAGAACCTCAAATAATTATTTCATTTTTTAAAATTATATTTTTACTTTCAGATGAGGGAAAGAGCTTGTAATAGTTTTGGCTTCAGAGGCCTAACAATTTAGTAGATCTGGGCGAGGTGGAGAAACAGTTGAGTATTCTACAGGATAATGTCTTTTGCCACTCCTGCTTCTTCCAAGTGCATGAGCCATACAGCACAGATCAATATGGTTTCCACAACAGCTGTATCACGTGATCTATTTTCTGAAATGAGCTGGATGAAACGAAATACAGAAAGACATCCCCTGAAAGTACAGGAGAAACTATATTTGAACTAATTCCTTTTATAGCCTCTTTAGAATTTCATCTGGGAAAAAAATGGAACAAGCATAGCATAGTATATCTTAAATGTGCATACCAAATTAAATATCACTAAGCTGTACAGAGTAATTAATTAAACTTTTGGGAAATTGAATTTATCAATGGATCACTGGTTTCTAAACCGTAGGCTTTTACCTTCAGCAAAATTAAAAAGCAACTACTTATATTTGACATCTCATTAGTAAAAGTCCCTTTGCTACCTATTTCTAGGGCTGTGTGATTAGAGAAAAGAATTATGTTGGTGTGTGGGCGTAGAAGTGTAAACCAGTTTCACAAATCAGTTAGGTTAGCTCCTTGAAGAAACAGAGGTAGATCCTATGATCTTTCCCATTTCATCCATTTTACTGTCACAAATGAATTGTATACTTATTTATAGACAGGTAGGGATATTTTTCATGGCCAACTCTAGCACCAAGTAACAGTATTTCCTGAGTTTGAGTCTTCAGCATAAGATTAACACCCAATTCAGAAAATTTTCAAAATTTTGTTTCTTATTTGAATACTAACCTTTTAGGTTTTTAAAAGGCAAACTGTAGCTGCCTAATGCCAGTTACCACGAGATATATTTCCTTCACCATTTTCATATATTTCCTTCACCATTTATACATTCATAGCTGTTCTTTTGGCTAGCCTGCACTCCTGCATTCCTGGTGCCTTGCCACCTTTTGCTCCCCTCTGCCTTCCTCTTCCTCCTGATATTGAGGAGCCATCCTGGCCTGGCCTTTAGTGAGGCAGCTGTTGGCCATGCACCATACTCTTCCCAGGCTACATGCTCCTCTGACAGCAGCCATCTCTGGCCTGACTGCTCTCCCAATGGGCCATGGCACCCACTTACTTTTCCACTAGCCTACTTGCAAGCCACCTGGGAATCAAACCTTACTGCCAGATTCCTCATTCCTTTGCTTGTTGGAATCTGGCAAGAAGTCTAAAGGAGGTCCTTGCTGAACAATAGGTGATTCTCACTCAACAACAGCAATAGGGATTGCTGGGATTGCTAACACTAAGTGATGCATGTCATGAATTATACTTTATCATTGCATTACTTAGCAATGAAAATTCCATTGCCAATTAGTTTTGTTAATCAAAGACTACCTATATATGTACCCAGGTATTTATTTATGCATGATATATATTAAAATATTCTATTCTCACCCGTATGGATGGTATCTGAGTTCCTTAATCTCTGGACCTCTAACAGAGACCTGGGAGCTTGACGGTTCTGTATAGGATCTTAGCTGTTCCTAGTATTGCATTCTTCTGGACAGAGAGCTCTGTTGTTGTTTTTGAGATCTGTTGGAACCACTCTCCCAGTTTAGGAGTCATAGTTCAGGGTGCTTCTACTACACTGGCACCACTTTGGCCTTTACTTTCCACATTCTCTCCAGGTCCTCCTACAGGCTCTGATACTTCTTCAGTTTCTCATACTCCTTTGTCTTCATATTTTCTTTGCATTGCTAACATTGATCACCATTGCTGTCTTCTGGTCTTTGTCCACTACCATGATATCTGATTGATCGGCCAGTACTGCCTGTCTGTCTGGATCTGGAAATTCCACATGATCTTAATTCTCTTGTTTTCCTCAATCTTCTCTGGAATCTCATATCTGGATTTAAAAGAGTCTAGTCCAAACACTATACAGATGTTCCTGTACAGAGAGTCCAGAGATATCTCATGAGAAGAGTCCTCCATTCTTCTACCCACAATAAAATATCTTATGCCACCAGACTTGAAATTTTGGGCTTAGACAACTTAGAACTATGCTGCCTTCAGTCTGACCTAAACGTAATACATAAAATTATCTGCTACAATGTCCTACCTGTCAATGACTACTTCAGCTTCAACCACAACAAAACACGAGCAAATAATAGATACAAACTCAAGGTAAACCACTCCAAACTCAATTGCAGAAAATATGACTTCAGCAACAGAGTGGTCAATGCCTGGAATGCACTACCTGACTCTGGTTTCTTCCCCAAACCCCCAAAACTTTAACCTTAGCCTGCCTACTGTTGACCTCACCCCATTCCTAAGAGGCCTTTAAGGGGCGTGCATAAGTGCACCAGCATGTCTACCGTCCCTGTCCTAATGTTCCCTTTTATTCGTATCCATTTCATATATTCATAATTATATTGATACTTATATCTGTTATCTAATACATGCTTAATGAAAATAAATAAAATACATAATGCCAGCAACTTGGTTCTGCTGCTCACTATCTGCTCACCTGCATCTTCTATCTTGCCATATGTTAAATTGGCTCGGAGACCTCTCTGTACAGTCTGAACGAACACCCTCACACACACACTCCGCATATCCCACACAAATCATTATTGAGTGATATTCAGTGGTGGGTTCCTACCAGTTTGCTCCGGATTGAGCGAACCAGTAGTGGCGGCTGCAGGAGGCTCCACCCACCTGGATGCTTCTGTGCAGGCACAGAAGTGCCACACGTGCATGCGAGTGGGAGCGAGCACCCACGACCAAACCGGTAGCAATGGGATTTGAAACCCACTACTGGTGATATTGCTTTGTTCAAATCTAAGCCCATAATTGAGACAGTTTCAGCTATATTTAGCAACTTCAGGTTAAAGTAGTATTTTCTCTCTTCTCTATTCCCAGGTTTTGCTGTGGATAATATCTTGGCTGTTTCAAAATATTTCAAAAAACATTGTTGTTTCTCAAGACTTGCAGCTAGGTTGTTTGGGTGTAGTTATTTGGGTGGATTCTTTTTAGTGGTGGGTGAACTAGAAGTATGTGAGGCTATGTAGGTTTCTCCCACAAATCCACTGTATTTTACTTTGTAGCATATATAGAGCCTTGTATATGATTTTACTAAAACTTGAACACCTTAGAAATATGACAATTAAATCAGGGGTGAAATGCTCCTTGTTTGGATTGGTTCGGCCGAACCAATAATGATGGGGGCCGGTGGTTCGGAGAACTGATAGCGATGGTGGTACGAGGCTCCACCCACCCACCCGTTCGTCGTTACTTTATGGGTTTTTTTTTTATTGAAAAAGTTTTACAATTACATTTTCTCCCCAATTTCCCCCCCAACCCTCCCTGACCCCCCTAACCCTCCCTAACCCCCCTGGCCCTCCCCTCCCCCCGGACTTCCACAAAATGTAATCCAAATCATAATCCCCTTTTTATAAAACTTGAACCCCTCCACCCCCTGTATATTTTTCACATCTTCACAAAATTCAATTATTCTATCCCTATATAATACTTTCAGTTAAAAGCTATCTGATATTTCCTAGTTTGATATTTATTCTGCACATAATCTATCCACTTTTTCCACTCCCATACATAAGTCTCTTGTGAGCGATCTTTTAAATATGCTGAAATCTTCGCCATCTCTGCAAAACTGGCCATCTTCAAAGTCCATTCTTCAATAGTAGGCATAGCTTCATTTTTCCAATATTGACCTATCAATAATCTCGCTGCTGTTATCATGTACAATATCAACTTTGTTTCACCCAATGTAAAACCCTTAACTATACCCAATAAAAACAATTGTGGAGAAAACTGAATTTTTTTCTTCAAAACATTCTGCATAACCCACCAAATTTTTATCCAAAAAGCCTTCACTTTCTTACAAGTCCACCACATATGATAATATGTGGCATCTAGGCAATCACATCTCCAGCATTTTGGTTGAACATTAGGGTACATACACGACAATTTCTTAGGATCTAAATGCCATCTATAAAACATTTTATAAAACATTTTATAAAAATTTTCCCTCAAATTCTGCGACTGTGTAAACTTAACATTCTGAACCCATATTTTTTCCCCATGTTTCCAACATCACTGGTTCTGCAAAATTTTGTGCCCACTTTATCATGCAATCTTTAACCAATTCAGTTTCTGAGTCCCTTTCTAACAAAACATTATAAACTCTTTTAATATGCATTGGACCTTTCTCTTTTATATGTCTAACCAATTCCTCCTCATGTATCATTATACCAGTTTTTTGGTCCTCTTTCCATCTCAATTGAAGTTGATTATACTGTAACCAGGTTAAATTAATCCCTTCTTCCAACAGCGTTTCTAAAGTCTTCAGTTGCCATCTGCCCGCATCTGTAAAAAGAACTTCTTTATATAACCCCCCCCCCCGAGTGACATTATATTTGTATTCCACATAATATGACCAAGATCCAGCCATAACGGTATTTTGTAATCTCATTTGAGTCGGTGCTTCTTCCAAACTCTCATCAAAGAGTTTCTAAGTATATGGCTTTGTCATTTGAAACAAAAAAAGAAATCTTGGCAAAACGTTCATCTTAACTGCTGCTATTCTTCCAAGTAGAGACAGCTGCAGTTTTTTCTAGGTCTCCATATCTTTCTGTACCTCTCGCCACAACACCTCATAATTATTTTGAAACAGTTTCATATTTGATTCTGCAACCTGAACTCCTAGATATTTAACCTTTGGTACTATCTCAAAACCTGCCTTGCTTTCAAGTTCCTGTTTTCGATCTTGTGTCATATTTTTAACTATCATCTTAGTTTTTTTCTGGTTCAATCTAAATCCTGATACTATACCATATTGTTCTATAATGTCTTTCATCTGGATTATTGATTCCATTGGCTGTGTTAGGGTAACAACCAGATCATCTGCAAATGCCCTTATTCTGTAATCCTCTTGCCTTATCACTATTCGTTTCAAGGTACTCGAGTCCCGTATTGTATTCAACAAGACTTCTAATGTTAAAATAAATAACAATGGGGATAACGGACAACCTTGTCTTGTTCCTTTTTCAATATTAAAGTCTGTTGTCAAACTTCCATTAATAATAATCTGTGCCTTTTGTTCTTGATAAATTGCTGAAACCGCCTGTATAAATTGATCCCCAAAGTCCATCTTTTTAAAAGTCTTTAATAGAAAGTTCCAGTCCACTCTATCAAAGGCCTTCTCTGCATCCAAGAAAACCAGCACTGCAGGGATCTGTTTATTCTTCTCAAGATATTCCAGTAAATCTATAACTTGCCTTACATTATCCTTCATGTATCTGCCTTCTCTAAATCCCGCTTGATCACAATGAATCACCTCTTGAATAACTGGCATCAACCTGTTGGCTAATACTTTTGCAAATATTTTGTAGTCATTATTCAGAAGAGATATTGGTCTAAAATTCTCAGGTTTTTTAGGACCTACTTGCTCTTTCAGTATCAATGAAATATATGCTGTTTTCCATGATGGGGGTATTTTACCCCCTTGTTGTATACTGCAAAATAGCTCTTTAAGATGTTCAATCATTTCTGCTTGTAAAGTTTTATAATACACCGCAGTTAAACCATCCGTCCCAGGAGCTTTAGCTGTTTTCAATTGTTTAATTGCGGCAATAATCTCCTCAGCTGTTATAAGATGATTCATTCTATCCTTTTGTTGACTAGTAATTTTTGTGACTCTTTTATTTTCTAGATATTTCTCTATAAGTCCATTCTGTGTATCATCTTTGGCATATAATTTAGTGTAATAATCTACAAAAACTTCTTTAATTAATTTTTGTTGAGAAATTTCCTTCCCTCCAGTATCAATACTATCAATGATCCATGTACTCTGCCTCTTCCTTAGTGTATAAGCCAGCCATCTGCCCAGTTTGTTAGCATTGCAAAATGTGTTATGTTTCGCAAATTGTAGATTTGTTGCTGTTTGTTCCGCCATAAGCATTTGAAATTGATCTTTCAGAAGTTTTATAGCTCCTCGTATTCTTTCATCTGTTGGGTTTTTTATAAGTAACTGTTCTTTATTCTTTATTTCTGCTTCCATTTCCAATCTTCCCTTTTGTCGATTTAATTTGTGTTTAGAGTTCATATGAATGAGTACCCCTCGTTACTTTATGGTTTTAACCAGGAAGTAACCTCGTTTTTACTCTCTGCACATGCACAGAAGAGTTTGCACATGCGCAGAGGGTTGGTGCGCGCACTTCTGAACTGGTTGGAAGGTAAGTAGATTTTCACCCCTGAGTTAAATTAAATAAACTGATAGCATGATTGGTGATATTATCAAGACCATGTTATATTAGTCACTGTTATATTAGTCACTTAAGGTTCAAATCAAATAAAAATCTTTTAATAGATCAGGAAAAAATACTCTATACATTTTTCTCCAGTATCTAAGAATTGCCTTCCATGGCCATTTCCCATAAATGGTACTGTACAGCTGACTTCTATAGAGACAAATCTTCTCTTTTTCTTCTTCTTCTTCCTAGTGTATTCCCACAAGTGCAGGATCCACTTTTTGGATCAATGAGCGCCACTTTGCGTGGTCAGCTATGTCTCCAGGGTGCAGGCCTGGGGCTTGCATATCTTTGTTGATGGTGTCTTACTATCTCTGTTTTGGGCACCCACGAGGTCACAGGCCATTGACTTCTAATTGGTAGGCAGTCTTGGCCACGGTGGAAGATGCTGCTCTCAGGACATGTCCATACCAGCGGAGCTGGTCTTCCTTTATCTTCTCTATAATTCTATAGAGACAAATACCATTGTAGTAATGTATTGACATTTTCCCAAGCGCCTCTCAAGTTTTAGGCAGTCTCCTTATAAATAGAGGATTAGCACTCTTCTGAAAAACTTCTAGACCCATTTTTTTAAAGGTATATTTTTAAAGGCTTATTTTTGA
This sequence comes from Pantherophis guttatus, assembly GCF_059756535.1. Lineage (NCBI taxonomy): Eukaryota > Metazoa > Chordata > Lepidosauria > Squamata > Colubridae > Pantherophis > Pantherophis guttatus. The sequence goes on from NC_142066.1 coordinate 126,182,879, forward strand.
AAGAAGTTCATCCTGTGCTTAAAGATATCACTAATCCTGTGTGGCCCAAAAGATTGATTTATACTAGGAAACAGATCCAGGTTCAGCCATCTCTCTGTTGATATCTCTGTCACTGATGGATTTGTTGTTTTCTACCATTTCTGCTGACAATGGGTTTTGCATAGGTCTACTTTTTATAACTTTATTCCTTTGGGGAAACCCTTTGCCTACCATATTCTAATTATGGTGGTATTAAGTGCTGTGGTGATGTTGTTGAGGACAAATCCCAAATGTATGTTCCCCAGAACTGTCCCCAGGCTACTTTCAGTAAGCCTCTTGGTACTTCTGGATAGCACCAATATTCCTAGCAGCAGTAGTCAAAGATGGAGCTTTCTTTTTAATATTCAACCAAATATTCAGCTTCACAATAGATACAAACTCTTCGTAAACTGATCCAAACTAGACTGGAGAAAATACGACTTCAGTAACAGAGTGGTCAATGCCTGGAATGCACTACCTGACTCTGTGGTTTCTTTTCCAAATCTCCAAAACTTTAACCTTAGACTGTCTACTGTGGACCTCATCCCATTCCTAAGAGATCTTTAAGGGGCATGCATAAGTGCACCAGCATGCCTACCATCCCTGTCCTAATGTTTTCTTTTATTCATATCCTTTTCGTGTATTTATAATTATGTTTACACTTGTATCTGTCATAAAATACATGCTTGATGAAATAAAATAAATAAAAATAAAATAAATATTACCTCCCATTGCATTTTTCTTCTTATCTTGTGACCAGTCAGCATACAGATTTAGCTTTTTCATAATAACAATAGAACTATGTTCCATAATAGTTTAGTGGATCAAGGGTGTGGAGAAGAGGTTACTTGTTGGAAGCAAGAAGCAGCAGCATCCAAATCACTCCCTCCTTTTTCTTTCCATGTTTGTTGATCAAATAACTTGACAAGTGACTAAATTTGCCATTCTAAGTACTTGCTTATAATGGCCCAACCCTGTTTATCTCCATAGGAGGGAGAACATTTGTTTTTCAATTGGCAGGTAAAAAGGGAAATGAATTCATCAGTCCTTTTCCTTAATTTGTCCTGTAATAAATGCATACAGGTAGTATTCTTTCTCATCCTTATTAGAGTTGCACAACAAAGTTCAATCATGGGAGTGGCATAGTTTATGCTGGTAGATTTTGTGGCTCAAGGATTTGTGAAAACCTCGTTAATGCAGCCATTTGTAAGAGTTTTCAGTCTGTATCACTCATATGCACTGATTGTCTTAATGTTATTAATTTAGGTTTTTTGTCTTCTAAAGAAAATATCAGGCTATATTTCATATTTAAGTCTCTGCCTAGTTTCTCTACAAGAAGTCTATTGATTTTTTTTATTATTATTATTGACATTATTGTATTTTTGTCATGGACCAAGCTGGCTATGATTGAATTTTACATTTTCACTCAATCTTTGATTTGCAATTGGTTAGCCTATTACAGATGTATTGCCAATGTATTGCCTTCCAAGTATTTTGAATATCAGCTCCTATAAACTCCTAATGTGGTACCTAGAATCCAAAATTTCTTATGGCGTCAGACAGAAGAATGTTTAGACTTCATCTCTTTCATGCTTTCTTCTTTTCAGAAATTCAGTTCTTATCCTTCCTTATTTTATGTACTTTTCTGAAACCTTCCAACAACTGATATAATTAGCATACTAGCAATCACTGTGTTTAGGCAAATTACTTAAAATATTTATTTGTTGTTAGGAAGGGAGAGAGTACAGATGGTGTTAATTCTGTAACAGAATCTCCCATGTTTTCCAGATACAGGCAAAGTTTATAAGAGGGAATAACTCTTGTAAATTAAACTTGGACTTACAGTTCCACATGAGAGCTACTTAGATTTACCTGCAGAATATGCCAACATAACAGTGAGCTGATTCATCCTCATTGATAAAAATAAATTTCCTGTCGTTTCTTATAAATCTTGAAAAATTCTCAGGAGCTAGAAGTGCTTATGATGTTTATCACTATTCCTGGAGCTTTTCAGAGGGATTTGGCAAGGTTTTTAATTAAACGTTTCACCTACAAACTGGCCCACATTGGCAAACCAAAGGTAAACTTTTAATTGTGCTGAGTAAGGCCAATTAATTGTGATATACTGAGGAAGATTCTAAATCAGCCGTAATTGGAATGACAGGCAAGACTCCATTCCAACACTTCATTAAACTTCTATTTTTATGGGGATTTCTTCATTTCTGCTGGAATGAACAAGTCAGTATGCATGACTTATTTTGCGATGAACTTTGATGAATATTCTGGTCATCAGAAGACTGTTTCTTCTCCATTCCCTCATGCATATGGCAATAAACCCAGTGATATACATGTAAGAAAGCAGGATAACTGGAAAGATGTATACATACTCTGTGTGTTTGTGTGTTTGTGTGTGTGTGTGTGTGTGCGCGCACACGCACGTATGTGTAATAATTCAGAATTGCCTACAGCTCCCATGATGTCTCTTAAAAGTCAGGTATTGTATTGAATTTAAAATTCTCCTGTGCTGAGCAGGGAGGGGGAAAATCAAACACTTTCTGAATTGGGCCCAACTATCCAAGGTTAATTTTCTGAGAAAGCTGCAACAGCTAGATAAGACCAGCCCCTGCAAATTAGTTTTGCCTGCCTGGATTACGGCTAAATTTATGCAGTTTGCCTTATCCTTTCAGAAGCGCCTCTGAAGTGTCGTAATTAACTGGCACACATAAAGTGAACAAATTTTCTGCTTGGTGGCAGCCATTCCTCATTTCATCTCAGTTCTTCTAACCCAAATGGAAAAGGTATTTTTCTTTTTCTTTTCTCTTTTTCCCTTTTTCTAGAAATATTGTGAAATGGGCCCTCCAATATTTTATTAAATGACTTTGAAAACAAACATAAAACAGCTTTGGAGCAGAATCTATGTTTTAAAGAAACAGCTGGAATTTTGTCAACTTATTTTAAAATATATTATTTTAAAAAACAAACATGTCTATTTTGTTCTCTTGCAGAAATCCTTGTAAGAAATATTTAGAATATTTCAGTACAACTCTTCCTTTGCAAGTTTCATCAAAATGATGGGGCCTTCATTCTAACTTCCTCATCCAAAACTTGATATAGCTATTCATAGGGCTAAATTGAGTCACAGTTAGAGGAGATTTATTTGCAATCAAATCAATAACTAACTAGCTTAAAGATGCTTATTCTTTTACTCCTGTTGTTTACAAAACAAATCTGGCTTGTTGAACTTACTGTATTGTGCAGTGGGAATTGATCAGAGGCAGGCAAATTCTAGTGGGCCTTTGAGGGAAGGATAGCTCATCATCAGGAAACTTGTGGAAACCTCAAATTTCATTCTTGACCTCTTCAGTGTGATGAAGAGAGAGAATGCTTGAAACCAGACAATCAATGGCCCTAGATAAGTCCTATGAAATCTAATGAAACGTAGGACTATCATGGCAGGCGTGAAATGCTCCCGGTTTGGACTGGCTTGGGCGAATAGGTAGCGATGGCGGTGGGCAGTTCGGAGAACCGGTAGCAAAAATCCCTGCCTCCGCCCCCATGCCCAGCTGAGCTGCGCGATCATCAGAGCCTTTTTTTTCTTTTAAATGGCTCTGACAAGCCAAGCTCTGACGATCTCAGCTGAGTTGCCTGCTAATCGGTAGCAAAAATCCCTCCTCCTCCCACCCTCAGCTTGCTTTCCTTAGCTGCTGGTCGCAACACCTTGCTGTAATCCGTGCAATCCATTGCATCAGCAAGCAACTGAATCTTCCAGCCTGCAATCAAGCAGGCAGGGAGTTGTGGACTTCAACTCCCAGAATTCCTCAGCCAGCAAAGCAAATCTGGCTGAGGAATTCTGGGAGTTGAAGTCTACAAGTCTTAAAGTTGCCAAGGTTGGAGACCCCTGTTCTATTGGGTAAGTTTTTTCCCATTTGGGAGCTTTAAAAAAATTGTTAATTGGGCTTTTTTTTAGTTGTTCTTTTTTTAGACCTAGCCACTTAAAGTTTAGGAAGTTTTAAATTTAGCTGCTTTTATATAAAAATAAAAATAAATTAAAATTAAATAATATTTGTGCAGCTTTCTGAGATTTAGTGTGTTTCTGTAGTGTTTCTCTCTAACTACACAAACACACAAAATCTCACAAAGCTGTATGTGGAATTTTGTGTGTGTAAAGTGTGAAAGTTGTTTTTTTGGGCTTTTTGTGGCTGTGTGAGGTTCCTGCTTGTTGCAGGGGCCATTTTGGGTCTAGCACAGCTGCTTTTACATTGTGGGTGAGCCAGTTGTGTTGTGTTGTGTTGTGTGTGTGTGTAAAGTGTCAAAGTTGGTTTTTTGGGCTTTTTGTGGCTGTGTGAGGTTCCTGCTTGTTGCAAAGTCCATTTTGGGTCTAGCTGCTTTTACATTGTGGGTGAGCCAGTTGTGTTGTGTTGTGTTTTGTAGGTTAAAAAAGGGCAAAGAAGTGACTTTGACTTGGCCATGCCCACCTGACCACCAAGCCCTGCCCACTAATTAAGACACGCCCACAGAACCGGTAGCAAAAAAATTTAGATTTCACCCCTGTATCATGGTAGTATATACCGTATGCATTTATATCTTTCTGGTAGTTTTTTTGCTATATAGACCAGTGATGGCAAACCTATTTGGCACCAAGTGCCCAAACTGGAATATGCATGTGCCAGAGCCCCGAAAACTTGAAGATCAGCTGGCTGGTGTGCATATGCAAGTTAACCACCTGGTCTTCTGGTTTCCAGCATGTGCATGTGCACTGGGCAGCTGGTCTTCAGGTTTCTGGGACTCCGACATGTGCAAAAATTAGCTGGCCAGTGCACATGTGCCCACAGAGAGAGCTCTGTGTGCCAACTCTGGCATGTGTGCCATAGGTTCGCCATCACAGATATAGACTGTTGACTGCATCCATCATAGTTCTTCTTACAATATGAGAGAAGGAAGTTAAAAAAGCTTATCAGTTTGCTCGAATTCCTCTTCCTCTGTCATTATTCTTAATAGTGTCATTGGTACTTAGGTTCTACAAATTTTTTATGCCTAATTACATCTACTCTTGTATATTTCTGAATACTTAAGCACAACCTATTCTTCAGCTGATACACAATTTTGTTCTACCTGATGGATATCTTCACTATATATAAAAAAGATATTTCAACAAAGCAACCTTCCATTTTGTATGTTGAATAGTTTATTTCATTAAATTTGGTACACTATTGATGACAACTCTAATGGTAGGTGAAAAATGAATCTCCGCTATACTTCAGTTGCAATTATTTCATTCACACCACCTGACATCCATTTTTTTGGGGGGGGAGGGGCTGAGATGTTGAAACATGCCACAGATTTATTTTAAAATGATTTGCAATATTTTTTAAATGAATTATTTTGTTTGCCAGAGCAATAAACCCACAGGAAACTGCTGTCTTTCTAGAGCATTTGTGGGCAACATGAAGTTCTCTTCTGGTCCAGAGAGAAATTATAAAGACCCAATTTATTCTTCAATCCACTGCAGTCCTTGCTAAAATTAGAGCCATCTTCAGTTTACCATTTCTTCCCCAGAATTCTGGCAAGTGAAATGATTCTTAGTAGGCATATAAATGCAAAACAAGAGAGCCATGTTTATTTGCTACATCTCAAAGCAATATTGTGTAATATCAGTTCTCTCCCTCCTCCCTCCCATTTTAATCCTGACAGCTCCAAAATACCATGGTAATTGAAAATATCACCATTGTGGCACTGGCCAAAACCCTACAGGCAAAAACAAGAACAACAATATTGTTCCATCCACCCATGTGCAATTTACAAATATGCTTTACAGTTTGAATGTAATCAATCTGCACCACCACTTTGAGAATTAATCTTATGTTGGAAATCCCCAGCCATAGTTGGCTGCAAGTCCAAAGTTGTACAGCCAAAAGGACATCCAAATTGCAACACACATAATAAGAAAACCAACACCTGCAGCTAGTCCTATCTTCCATTTTTTTTCTCCTTATCTCTTCCTTAGAGTCCCTTTGCAGAAATTATAGTTGAACAAATAAATTCTCCTGCTTCCCTTTCCCCTTTACTCATTTGGATGAATTCTGTTTTTAAGCAAGAGAACTACATTTATATATATATATATAGAAGGTGAGTAGAATGTTTGTGTGAACATCTTGTCTCTACTGGACTACTATCTCTTCTGTGCTCTGTTTTTTCTTTGTTTTGCAAGTCTTCAAATAAAGTCCAGGAAAAGATATATGGGTGATTTTTTCCCTTCCAGCATAAAAGTTAAAGCAAGGTGGTAAATAAAAGATGCCATTTCCTCTGCCTTGTTAAAGTGATGTCAGTGTAGTGGGAAAGAGCAACAAGGAGGAATTGGAAAATTGTGTGTGTGCATGTATGTGAGCAAGTGGAAAAGGGCATCTGCAAGGATGATCAAAAAACTCAGGCTTCTAACAATTTGATTATTTTTGACATTTACCTTAGAAAGTTTTTTACCCAAAACACCTCTAATGCTAATCATTTGAGATCTACACTGCAACTATTCAGCAATGGCAAGGTCAATAATTTATCTGTTGAATAGAGTTACTTCTGTTTGCGATCTGTGGTCTATACTTCATTTGAGATCTACACTTGTTTCTGGATGTATCTTAGAAGTAGGTCTGAGAAAAGAATGATTGTAAATCTAATAATTCAGAGTAATTTAATTGGGATTAATGAATCTTTCACCTGAAAACCTATCTGGAAAAAAAAAAGAATTAATCACTGCCTGGTCTAATATTAGCTATTGAGAACTAAAATAAAGAAATGGGCGAAAAGGCCTTTCTTCCAGTGTTTGGTGAATTTAGCTTGTTTTATTCTACTCATGAATATATCATAAAAATATAACTGATTCTGATTCTGAAAGAATAAGAACCCACCATAAGAGCTGATGAATCAACTACAACTAATTTTAGTTTACTCTTTTGCTACATCTATTCCTTTCAGATCTTAACATTAAAAGAAAGCGATAGGGAGAGGAGAACCCAAGCTAGTTGCTTATAAGATAAGATTATACAGGTTGTATTATGTTAGAAACCTAGATTCAATGGTTTCCTTATCTTATTATTCAGCTTGTAAAGATACAACTTTTATAGCAGGAAATGACAAGCTTGGGAAACTCATGGAAACAGACATCTCATATATATTTGGCTTAGAATTTCACCCTGAGCATCTGTTGCTTTCTGGGAGTTTGCCATAAGAAAGCAAGTCTGAATTGTAATAACGCTGGCTAACTCTGTACGGTATGCTATGGTGATTTACCAATTCATTCCAATTTGTGTGTGATTTGATATTGAAATTTCCCCACCTCAGAGGGGATTTAGGATTGGAGTGGGCTGCCAAATGGATGGCATAAAATAAATTAGGGAATTAACTGTTCCATTTGAATAAATGTTCAGCAGATGTAGCATTGAGAAAAGGTTCTGTCATCACAGCATTCTTATCCACTCAGTTGTAAAGTTTTAAATGATCTATATTTAATGGTTAACCATCACTTTAATAGAACTATTGCCTTCAGTGGATATCCTTGTAAAAGACAGGGTTATGAAATTTCTGATCACTATCAAATGACTATCCTATACCAAATGACCACTATCAAATGGTCACCTAAATGCACTTCAGTTCTTATCTGCAGGTCACTTATATTAAGCTAAAGAGAGGTACAATTTCCAGGCTCAATTAATGAGCCACATGCTGAATTCTTTTTTTTTGGAAGAGATTTATACAGCATATGAAAAACATAACTTATAAAGTGGAAAACCTTTATAGAGAATTTCTATTTTTATCTCAGGCCTGAATCACAATTCATGTATATCTTCTAATATTTTATTTAAATTTTTCATTTCATTATTACTGGGTTTTAATATCTCACTAAACCTGAATGCATTATAATTGACTGAAATCACCTGACACACAGTAAGCTCTACACTATGTTAAAATAATAATAATATATAGGTTCATAGTGTAGGAATACTTTTATGATATCTCTATGGAGATTCTCAATTATCCAGGACATGGTTGTCCTAAATTTGCTTTTCAAAAGGCAACTGATCATTCTTGGTTTTTTTTCTTTGAAAATGATTCATTTTTCATCTAAGAAGTTCTTCAGGAACTTTAAATTAAAGGATTAATTGTATAGACAGCAGTAAACCTGCAGGAGTAATACCATTTTATAAATGTTGGCTTCTACATTGGAAACATAGTAAAGTAAGATATCTATCTTTTGCATATCCACATAAAGAAGACCACTATCTTAATATGGTATGCATATAAAAACATGTGTGTTTTCTCTCTAGATAAAGAGATATTTCTTTAACTATAAATAAGGAAGCATCTGCTTTCACTCTAAGATAAGGAAAAATTTGTAATAAATTAACTCATTAATCTCTAAAGAACAAAAATTTATAAAAAGAGAGATGAGGAAGAGGTTTTTTGTGATTGCCTATATTATAATTTGGATTGAATAAATATTCTTTGAACTCCACTGATCAGCTAAGGTTTCATTAAAATTCCTGTCTTGGAAACAAACCAGGAATATATAAACCACTAAGTCACATATAAACCACTCATGCCTATCATACTGACTGAATTAAGTTATTAGAACTGGATTCATACATCACACTGAATGCTGAAATGTTGTTTATTGAATGAACCACTATAGGTTTGCTCTATATATCACGTTTTCCTGAAAATAAGACCTATCCCAAAAATAACCCTAGCCTGATTTTTACACATCTGCCCAATATAAGCCCTACCCCCCAAATAAGCCTTAGTTAAGAGCCCTCCCACTCTGTTGCACCTGGTTGCACGAGGTGGGGTGAGGCGCATGGATAAAAATCAAGGGAATGGTGGGCTGGAACTGCCCCACATGCTCTCATACTTTCACCTTAGCACAGTTGCATCCAGACCTCCCATGCCCTGACCCCTGCCTCACCTTAATGGTCCACTTCTTCTGTGGTTGCTTGCTGCTGCTTTGTTGCAGCGCTCCCCCAGGTCTCCATTTTGCCACCAGAAGCCTTCAGGAAAGGCCTCTGCAGCTGAGAAACTAGCTTTAGATTGATGCTTGGGGTACCCCCAGCCTCTGATGGTGAAATGGAGGCCAGGCGGCACTGTCTGCATCAATCCAGAGCTTGTTTCTCAGCTGTAGAGGCTGAGAAGGCCTCTGATAGGAAAATGAAGATTGGGGGGTGCTGTGCACGAGTGGCAGCATGCAGCCACAGAAGAAGTAGACTGGCAGTGGCCACATGGGCTCCTGCTGGGCAGGGCTGTCGGTGCCACTGCCACCACAAGGTGAGACAGCGGAAAAGACATCCCCCCAAAATAAGACCTAATGCCCCTTTTGGAGGCAAAAAAAAAAAAAAAGACCAGGTCTTATTTTCAGGAAAACATGGTAACATTCTAAACAATAAACCATCATTTACAATCTAAAACTCCTAGATTCCCATTCAAACTATAGTTTATAAACTAGCATTTTTTTTACCCAAAAGCCATGAACAAGTTATATGATCCTTTACATGCTGCTGGATGCAGGTAAACTTTGATTATAGAACAGAAAAAATGCATAAAAATGATGGAAATACAATTTCCATGTAGGCATTTCTTTGAAATAACTTAACGGACTAACAGAGCAATCACTTACATGAATATCTGGGGAAATTCTGGAAAAGATAATTAATCAGCAAATTTGTGAGCACCTAAAAATTAACAAGATGATTAATAAAAGCTAGCATGGGTTTGTTAAGAACAAGTCATGTCAAACAAATCTTATTGCCTTCTTTAATAAAATCACTAAATTAGTGGACCAAGAAAATTAGTGGATATAATACCCTTAGACTTTAGTAAGACATTTGATAAAGAAGACCATAGACAACTTCTTGGTAAGATAGAACAATGTGGGATAGATAATATATCTGCTAGATGGATCTGCACTTGGCTGATAAACTGTACCCAGCATGTGGTCTTCAATGGAACTACAGCTATATAGAGAAAAGCATACAGGGGGTACCTCATGGTTCTTAGGGCCTAGTGCTCTTCAACATGTTTGTGAATGACTTAAATGAGGAGAATGAAAGAGCACTCATCAAATTTACAGATGATATCTAGCTGGGGAGAATTGCTAACATTTTGAAAGATAGACTCAAGATTTGAGTCTATTAGAATCTATCAGTCTATTCAGAGTTGAGCATTCAACATTGTAAACTGCCCAGAGACATCTCAGGCAAACAATTTCAATATATAAATAAACAAATAAAATTGGGCCATATCTAACAAAGTGCAGTTCAATGGTGAGACAAGCAAAGTCGTGCACTTATGCAGGAAAAACCAGATGCATTCATATAGGGTAGAAATATCTGACTCAACAGTAATAATAATCTTTCTGCGCATGCCCCAACATGGTGGTGCCGGCCTGACTCGCTGTCAGATGGGCAGCGTTTTTGGTGCTTCGGCAGCTCCATCCCCGCTTGGGAGAGTTCCTCCTCAACCCGTTGAGGGCTTTTTCGCCCTCCAGAATGTCTGAGGTGATGAGAAGTGAAAGAAGAATGCCGCAGGAGGCTGCAGGACACCGCGAGGCACTGCGGGAGGAGGACTAGGGAGGCTGACCTGCAGCGTTGCCGGCTTTCTCCCTGCTCACTGGGCGCCGGCTGTCAAAACAGCGGTGACGACGTGGCAGTACCGACGGTGCCGACGGTGGATTGAGGGTGGTCTGGCACTGGCGGTGGAGTTGCGGAGTTGCGGTGGCAATGGTGGCTGCTGTGCAGTGATTGGGAGGAGATGATGGCTGGATGAAGATGGCTGTGAAACCGGTGAGATGGATGTTGTTGGACGCTGGTGGAGAGGCGAAATGGAGGTTGCCAATGGAGGCACGGCTGACATGATGATAGGGGATGGATGGAAAGACCTGGGGTTGGAGAGTCCGGTGGATGGCTCTGGGATTGGGCCTCCATGGATGGCCTCTCCTCTCCCCACCCCCCTCTTTCTGGCCCTGTTATCGGCCTGAGGGTCATCCTTCCCCCCTCACCCTCCCCCCCTTGTATACATCTATCCTCCTGTGGAACTGCTGGGCTGCTTTTATCTGTACCCCGCTTCAAATCAACTGAATTATTCCCATCGAAACTCCCTGGCAGATGGGGACTTGGACAATATTGTGTGGACCCTGAGGGAGTTGGCTATTATGAACCATCTATCACCAGAGGGGATGATACCATCAAATTCCCTGCCTTTGGACATCTGGCCGGCCACTGTGAGAGGGTAGCTGGGAAACTTTTTTTCCCCCCTCTCACTGACTGAATTAACCGACTCCTTCCACTGCTGTGAGAGAGCAGTGGAGCTCGGGCTGCTACTTATATGGAGACATTCTGTCCTAGGACTTTGTTGGACCCTACCAAACTGCCTTCCCTTCCCTGGTCTTATTGGATGTACTCGGCAGCGGAGCTATGTCCACTGTGAGACTCCTCCCTCTCTCAGGCTTGGCCCTCCACTTTATCGAGGGCCTACCTTGATGACGGGTTTTAGAACCCTGAGAGGTGGCATGGTGCGAGAAGGGGGTTAAGGGGCTTTTTGACTAAGATTTTAAATAGTACTTTAAGGGGTTCTGGGAGGGATAATTTATGGGGGGTTGGGACTAGCCCGGCGAGGGGCAGCATTACAGGGGATGTGGGGTCCGGGATTAAGGAGGGGGCCAGTGTCCATACTGTGGAGGGTTGTTCCATTGGTACTGTGGTTGGGAGGGGCAGATATGGCGGGAGCAGGGGGCCACATCATGTTCGGGGAGTGCGCACTCGCTATCTCCAAGCGATTGCGTGCTCCAGCCCCCAAGGCTCCTCTTGTTCCCTGGGTAGTCCAGATCCTCAGAGCCCAGGTTTTCGGCTGATGTTGTGCAACACCAGGTCTGTGGTGAATAAAACCCCCCTCATTTGCGATCTCATACAGGAGGGGGGTGCAGACCTGGCGGGTGTTACAGAGACCTGGTTGGGGCAGGAGGGGGGTGTCCCCCTCGTTGAACTGTGTCCACCAGGTTTCTGCGCGTTCCATCGGCCGAGGGCTCAGGGTAGGGGTGGTGGGGTGGCGGTTATTATTAAAGAAGATCTGAGTCTGAGGGAGGCCACAGTTCCTCAGATAGCTGGATGTGAGTCCCTCCTTGTGAAGTGGGGTCGTGGGGTTCAGATGGGCCTGCTGACTGCGTACCTGGCTCCCTGCCACATAGCAGCGGCCCTGCCTGAGCTGTTCGATGTGATAGCTGGGGTGGCGGTGGATACCCCCAGACTTATGGTCATGAGGGATTTAACCTGCCATCTGTCGGCGAGATGTCGGAAGCAGGTCGGGAGTTCATGGCTTCCATGACTGCTATGGACCTGACCCAGGTAGTTCATGGCCCGACGCACACGGGGGGACACACTCTGGACCTGATTTTCATCTCAGGTCAGTGGCTGCATGATCTAGATATAGGGGATGTAGTCATCCAACCCTTGTCATGGTCTGATCATTCGCTCCTCCGACTGGACTTCTGTACTGCTGCCCCCCACCGCAAGGAGGTGGAACCGGTTAGGTGGTTCCACCCCAGGCGCCTGATGGATCCTGATGGATTCCAGAGGGAGCTTGGGCCATTTTCTGAGGTTCTGGCTCACGATTCAACCGAGGACCTGGTAGCCGCCTGGGATAGGGCGGCCGCCGGAGCCTTGGATCGTGTTGTGCCTTTGCAGCCTCTGACCTGGTGCCGATCCCATGTGGCTCCCTGGTTCTCTGAGGAACTGAGGGAACTGAAGCACCGGAAAAGACGCCTAGAGAGCGGTTGGAGGGCCAGCCGATCCGAATCTGACCAGACACTGGTGAAGTCTCATATTAAGACCTTCCTAGTGGCGATAAAAGCGGCGAAATCTGAGTATTTCTCCGCTCTTATCGTGTCATCAGATAATCGCCCAGCCACCCTGTTTAGGGCGACCTGTTCCCTACTCCATCAGAGAGTGAGGGAAGACCCCTTACAGGGAAGAGCTGAGGACTTTGTGCAATATCTGTATGACAAAATTGCTCAGATTCGGGAAGGATTAGACTCTGACTGGATAGCTTCAGGTGGGGTGACGGAGGCGAGGTGAGAATGTCATTTGACCCTGTGGCTCCCGAGGACGTGGATAGGATTCTGGGCAGGCTTAGCGCGGCCACATGTTTACTGGACCTGTGTCCCTCCTGGTTGGTACTGGCCTCCCGGGAGGTTACATAATAATAATAATTTAGGCTGGCTCCAGGGGATTATCAAAGCTTCTCTGAGTGAGGGTAACTTCCCCGCCGCCTTGAAGGAGGCAGTGGTGAGGCCCCTCCTTAAGAAGCCTTCCCTGGACCCGGCTATATTAGCAAATTATCGTCCTGTCTCCAACCTTTGTTTTGTGGCGAAGGTTGTTGAGAGTGTGGTGGCACGACAGTTTCCCTGTTCCTGGAGGAAATGGTTTATCTAGATCCATTCCAGTAGGGTTTCAGGCCTGGGCACAGCACGGAAACGGCATTGGTCGCGTTGGTGGATGATCTCTGGAGGGCTTGGACAGGGGTTGTTCCTCTGTCCTGGTCCTATTAGATCTCTCAGCGGCTTTTGATACCATCAACCATGGTATCATGCTGTGCTGACTGGAGGGGTTGGGGATGGGGGGCACCATGTTGCGGTGGTTCTCCTCCTTCCTCTCCGACCGGTCACAGTTCTTGTTGACAAGGGGGCAGAGATCGACCTCAAGGTGCCTTGTGTGTGGGGTGCCACAAGGGTCGGTTCTCTCGCCCCTTCTGTTCAACATTTATGTGAAGCCGCTGGGTGAGATCATCCGTGGTTTCGGGGTGAAGTGTCATCTGTATGCTGATGATACTCAGCTGTACATTTCCACCCTGGACCACCCCAATGATGCCCTTGAAGTGATGTCCCGGTGCCTGGAGGCCGTGCGGATCTGGATGGAGAGAAACAGGCTCAGGTTCAACCCATCCAAGACCAAGTGGCTGTGGCTTCCGGCATCCCGATATAGTCAGTTGGTACCATCGCTGACTTTTGGGGGTGAGTCGTTGGCCCCCACAGAGAGGACTCGCAACTTGGGTGTCTCCTGGATACACGTCTGTCTTTAGAAGAGCATATGACAGCCGTGGCCAAGGGGGCTTTTTATCAGATTCACCTGATCTACCAGTTGCGTCCCTTTCTGGATCAGGATGCCTTATGCATGGTCACTCATGCCCTCATCACATCCCGCTTGGAGTACTGTAATGCTCTCTACATGGGGCTCCCATTGAGGAGCACCCAGAGAATCCAACTGGTCCAGAATGCGGCTGCGCCGGTGGTGATGGGGGCGACTCAGCTCTCCCATGTAACACCTCTCCTGCGTGAGCTGCACTGGTCCCAGTGGTCTTCCGGGTGCGCTTCAAGGTATTGGTTACCACCTTTAGAGGGCTCCATGGCTTAGGATCCGGGTATTTACGAGACCGCCTTCTGTCGCTAGTAGCCTCCCACCGACCAGTACGCTCCCACAGAGAGGGGCTCCTCAGGGTGCCGTCGGCCAAACAATGTCGGCTGGCAGCCCCAGGGGGAGAGCCCTCTATGTCGGGGCACCTACCCTCTGGAACAAGTTGCCCCCGGAGATATGGCAGATCCCGGATCTGCACATTTTCCACCGTGCCTTAAAGACGTTTTTGTTTCATCAAGCCTGGTGACCTGTTGACCTGACCATACTTTTTAAATTGCTTTAATTTTAAATTGCTAAATTATGGGTTTTAATATGGGGGTGTTTTAACTGAGGGCCAAATTAATTTAATTGATTTTTAATATTGTTTTAATTATATTTTCTGTATTTTATCTGCTGGCTGTTCACCGCCCCGACTCCTTCGGGAGAAGAGCGGTATACAAATATAATAAACATAAACAACAACATAAACATAATTGTGAGAGGTATCAAGATGACTTCGTAAACCATCATTTAAGTATGAGCCAGCAGTGTGTTGCAGCTGCCAAAAAAGCCAAAGTAATCCTAGGCTAGATCAGCAGAAGAATAGCACCAAGGTCATGGAAATGATAGTACTGGTATTGCCATGTATGCAATCTTATCTCTAGTTCGGGTTATAATAATACAAAACAGATACTGAGCTGCTAGAAAGAGTGCAGAAAAGAGCAAGATAATAAGGGGTGGTGAAATCAGTGGTGAAATCCAATTTTTTCTACTACCGGTTCTGTGGGCGTGGCTTGGTGGGTGTGGCAGGGGAAGGATACTGCAAAATCTTCATTCCTACCCCACTCTGGGGCCAGCCAGAGGTGGTATTTGCCAGTTCTCCAAATTATTCAAAATTTCCATTACCGGTTCTCCGAATTACTCAAAATTTCCGCTACCGGTTCTCCAGAACCTGTCAGAACCTGCTGGATTTCACTCTTGGTCTAAATGCTGAATTCTATAACTAAAGGAACTATATATGTTTAGCTTAACAAAGAGAAGACTGAGATATAATAGTAGCCTTCCAATACTTGAATGACAGCCTGGGGAAGAAGGAATTTATTTTCCATGGAACTGAGAGTAGAACAAAAAGCAATAGTTTTTGTTTTTGAATATAGTTTTTGAAGTTTGTCAGAGGGAGACCCAACTTAAAAATGAGGAAGAATTTTCTGACATTAAGAAATACTAAGTAATGGAACATTTTGCCTCCTGAAGTTGTGGGTGTTCCATTTCTGGAGATTTTCAAGAAAGGATTGAGCCATTTGTCTAAAATGGTATGAGAAATCCTGCCTGGGGCAGTGGGTTGGACTAGAATATCTCCATGATCCCTTCTAGTCCTATGATTCTATATAATCCACATTTGTTTATGTATTTTCTTTCATTGGCAACTATTCCCACTGCTGTACCACCATAATTGGGTTACAGTTGACTGTGAGTCTCAAGTCACCTTCATATTTTACAGTAATTCATTTCTTCAATAAATATATCTGCCAATATATATTATAGGCTCACACTGAGTGTGAGATTTTCCCCCTTTCTTTTTCATTTCAGATGTTTGTATAATTGTCAGCTTAAATTTTAATTGGATTGAACTAATTGGCAAACAGGATTTTTATTCATTAGCTTTGTACATATATCCCCTTTTGTTTAAAGTTTAATTTAAATTAAATGTAAGCAACTTGGGTTCTGGGGCTTGTTTTTGTCGATCAGTGGCCGAAAATTAAATACAGAAAAATCAAAATATAGAACATTGCAATGTCAAATTTGTTTATACTTAAATAATTGTAACTAAATACTTAACAATTAAGTTCTAAATAATTACATTTTTAAATACTTACAGTTATTTATATCACTTAAAATATATACAAAAGTCATATAAATAGTGATATATATTATATGATACAAGTATCAGAAAATGGAAAGTAATACTTTTCTAAATTAATGTCAATAATTTTGATGCATTTGTATCCAATAAAATAGCCACATTATTTCTAAAAGTCCTGCTTATGAAAAGCATGTTCTAGATATTTATTTAAAAATCTAATAAAATAAGGTTTGTGAAATTGAACAGTACTCTTCAATATCGTCATAAATGTCTTAGATGAGGGAATAGAAAGGGAATTTACCAAATTTTCAGATGATACTAAGCTGACAGGAATAGCTAACATCCTAGAAGATAGGCTCAAGATTCAGATGGATCTTGACAGACTTGAACACTGGGCCCTATCTAACAAAATGAAATTCAGTATAGAGAAAAGTGTCTTACACTTAGGCAAGAAAAACCAAAAGTATACTGGGTGAAATCAGTGTGCAGTGGCAGCCAAAAAAGCCAATGCAATCCTAAATTGCATTAACAGAGGGATACAATCAAGATCAAGTGAGGTACTAATACCACTCTATAAAGCCTTAATAAGACCACACCTAGAATATTGCATCCAGTTTTGGTCACCACACTATAAAAAAGATGTTGAGACTCTAGAAAAAGTGCAGAGAACAGCAACCAGGATGATTAGGGGACTGGAGACTAAAACATATGAAGAATGGTTACAGGAACTGGGCATGTCTAGTCTAGTGAAGAGAAGGACCAGGGGAGACATGATAGCAGTGTTCCAATATTTGAGGGGCTGCCACAGAGAGGAAGGGGCCAACCTATTTTCCAAGGCACCGGAAGGCCAGACAAGGAATAATGGATGAAAATTGATGAAGGAGAGATTCAGCCTAGAAATAAGGATAAATTTTCTGACAGGGAGAACAATCAACCAATGGAACAGCTTCTGTTTGGAAGTTGTGGGAGTTTCATCACTGGAAGTTTTCATGAAGAGATTGGACTGTCATTTGTCAGAAATGGTGTAGGTCTCCTGCTTGTGTGGGGGGTTGGACTAGATGACCTACAAGGTCCTTCTGTTAATATGTTATCTGTCTTGTGAGTCCCACATGGAAATCTTTCAAATATTAAGCTAAATAATAAAAACAAATTATAATCCAAAATAAATTAACATATTATTAGTCATTATTAGATATTAGTTAGATAGTTTATTTATTTATTTGATTTGATTTGATTTGTATGCTGCCCTATCTCCATAGGACTCAGGGCAGCTCACAACAATTAAGAAATGCAGTCCCAATCCAAATAAAAACATGTTAAAAATACATATTAAACACATAAAACACATTAAAAATAATCAAAACCCCATCAGTCCAGGCTGGGCAATTTGGACAGCCATGTTTTTAGTTCGCAGCGGAAAGTGTGAAGGTCAGGGGCC
This sequence comes from Pantherophis guttatus, assembly GCF_059756535.1. Classification (NCBI taxonomy): domain Eukaryota; kingdom Metazoa; phylum Chordata; class Lepidosauria; order Squamata; family Colubridae; genus Pantherophis; species Pantherophis guttatus. Next base: position 126,200,622 of record NC_142066.1, read on the forward strand.
AACCGGAGCCCCAGGGGAAGTTGATTCCAAAGGGTGGGTGCACCCACAGAGAAAGTTCTACCTCTAAGGGTCGCCAGCTGACATTGTCTAGCCGATGGCATCCTGAGTAGGCCCTCCCTGTGAGAACGCACCGGGCGAAGGGAAGCTGTTGCTGGTTGCAGATGGTCCAATAGATATCCTGGCCTAAACCATGTAGGGCTTTATAGGTCATCACCAGCACCTTGAATCTTCAGCACCCTGAATTTAACAAATTTAACAAGTTAAAGAAGAATCATATTATTTGAAATGTGGGTATTGAGAGCTTGGATTCCTACCTTTAATCCATATGTCTCTCATTTAACAATCTTCCCAGATTATATTTCATGTATACATATTAGTGTATGAAAAAGAAAATGAAACTCTGCATGTTAGAGACTCTTGCTTTATACACTTATAGTTTAAAAATCCTAACACATTGCGTAATAGTGACCAGATGTGTTCTGTTGTATGGCTTGTAATCTAAATGAGCCGATAAATATGAAATATAAAGGCATTTGAATTTCTGCATGCTTTACTACCTTATTAATATCACTATTTCATTTGAGTCAGGCATTGCTACCTCGTAATTGGCTGCATATGTATTAGAGCATTTGACCTTTGATTTGAAATAGTGCTAACTAGTGCAGCATAGAGCAATTCTGAAATATGCACAGGTATTTGGAACAAGGTCTTGCACAAGAGGTAAGCAGCTGCAATCTTCAGGGAGCACCAAGATTCTTATGAAATTCTAAAAAGAAAAAAAAAACCCCATAAATAACCCAAATTAAAACAACAACCTTCATAGATGATAAATGCAGCAACTTTCCAGTGAAGGCCAAGAATGCTTGGCTATCATGTCTGTTGCAAACTGGGCATCACATGGTCATTCTAGGAAATTCTGTCAAAAAAGAAGCTTCTTTGTAAAAAGTCATATTTCCTCTTCAGAGGTATGGCATTTTAAAATTTACACCAAAAAAGTAAATTTTTGACTCCATAGCTAAGTCAAATCAAACATTTGGGGCCAGTCACTGTCTCTCAGTTCAACCCACATCACAAATTTGTTATTGTGGGTATGATAGGAGAAGAAAGGTGCATTAGGTTTGTTTACTGCCTTGCCTTAAATTATTTATAAAAATAATAAAGGTGGAATAAAAAGAAACAAATGCTAACTTTCCAGTATGAGTGACATGCTTAAACTTTGTCTCAGTGGAGTTTATTGGGACATTCTTTTACATTTCTAGTCTTCCTGATATATAGATTATTTTTTTCTTTAGGGATCCAGGCAAATATAATCTGGGTGCTCATGAAGCAAAGAATATAATTAATGTCTTGAAAATGCAGATTCAGTGACCCTTCACACGTTCTGAAGTATAAATATTTTGAGTTACTGAAGGTTGTGGTAATACAAGTTAAAGGTAAAAATGTAACTCACATTGGCAGATCATGATTTTATTGCTCTACCACATCAGCTATCATTTATTTAACAATAAAACAGACATCATGCTTGAATTTCCCCATATTCCTTGAAGCGTTTTAACATGTAAAGGCTTTGGGATATATTATAGTGGGTACAAGAATGGCATGCATGAATGGTATTCTTCATTTTTTTTAGAAAGAATTGCATATGTATGCAGCAATTGGGTGATAATTTAGAGGTTAAACTGATCTTTATTTCTTGTTAGTTTCAAACTCCAGTGGAGCAAATATTTTTTTTAATCAAAACAGTTTATTAAATATTCCTTTGGATAATACTTGGAATCATTGCTGCTGTTTAAAAGTAGCAGAAGGCTACTTTTTGTATTTAGATTTTCTCACACCTTACTTTCATTTTATATAGCACATGTTGGTTTTTTTGCAAAAAATTCCAAAATGATTATTAAAATAAGATGCCCTCTCTTGTCTTTGATGGAAAATTACTGCGGATAATTTCCAATTTTGCTTGCACACAGCATATTCACTGTCAACCCCTCTATTCAGATCAGATCCGAGTCAATACATACACCCTTCAGTTCAGTTTAGCTAGCAAAACAATCTTCAATAGCTTGATGCTTATTTATTAAACTTAAGCAAAGGTTAAAAAAACTTAACTAACAAAAATGAGACAAAAGGTAGGCAAAATCAGAGAATGGGAAACATGAAAATACAGTATGCAAGAGATTTACATGAGAACTATCTTTATCTCTCATGTGACACAGAATTTTCCAGAGCTACTGGAAACAATATTGTAGATCATGTTTGTCAGCAATTTTAAGATATGTGGATTTCAAACTTCATAATTCTAGGTCTTGAGAAGTTCTCACATCTTAAAGTTGCCAAGGTTGAAACAAACAAACAAACAAACAAACAAACAAACAAACAAACAAACAAACAAACAAACAGTCTCATGACCTCTAAAAGCCAAAAAGAAAAGAGGGTTCTGTCAGGTTTTGGATTAGGAAGATTTTTGGAGTCTTTTGGTAAGTCATTTAGCTGGAGTCCCTTATGAGGAAGATATCTCAGCCAAGGTTGGAAATCATGTGGTTTCCAATAAAAGATAATATTTGTAACTCAGAGTTAAACTGTGAGGTCCTAGGTGGTTTTCTTGAGACATTTTCTTACCAGACTAGGTAACATCATCAGTTCCAGCCAGGACTGGTTTTGCCCTCAATTTCTATTCTACTGGCTTGCCATGTCAGTGTTGATGGGGACGGTCTCGATGGTTCTTTGGTTGGGCTGTTATTGTTGATTGGTTTGGCAGTTTCTTGATAGGGGTATTGTTTGCTTCTTGATTGTTGGTCCGGTGTTAATCTTGATGTTAATCTCTGTTCATTTGTTGTGCTAATAACCACTGAAACAACTATGGCTGGTTTATGCTATAATTTTTCAATTTCAATTTTCACATCCTGATACTTTGAATTTTTCTCCAATTCTTTGACTTCTTTTCTATATCTCCTGGTACTGACCCATCAATTATCTGTACTTTCTTCTTTTCAAGCACAGTTAAGACTGGTGTGTAAACCAAGATTTTATCAGTTTGTATTTGGGAATCTAACAGTATTTTAACTTTCTTGATTGCTTTTTCAACTCTATATTCCCAACAGTTTTTAATTACTGCCAATTTACTCATTACATAATTTATACAGATATGATTCATTTAAATGACTATATTATATTGTTGTTTATGATCACTTTGTATAACTTGTTGCATAAACTGAGTATATGATCTACTGTTTCTTCTGCTTCTTTTCACAATTTGCATTATGAATCTTTGATGATTTTTTTAAAGATCTGGCCTTAATTGCATTAGTTCAAATAGCCTATGGTTTATGCAGTCAAAATCAAACATTCAGTTTCAATTTTTAATATTCCAATTGTAAGATATTGCCAATTTTTATCTTGATCCATTTACCTTCAATCTTTTGACCATGTAAGACCTTTCCTTGACATAATTTTGTTCTTGATTTTATTACATCATTTTGATATTTATGTTTTGTTTTCTACATATCAGTAAGTTCCAATTTTTCACTTGTTTATTAAAACACTTGTTCTACGTTGCATGCTTTGCTTCTTTAGTAGTTGTTTCACTTGAAATAAACCTATGTCTCCATTTCTGTGAAGCAGATACAATCTATCAGTATCACTACAAGGATTTATTGCATAGTGAATATTCATGTTATTTTTTGTTTTCCGGTCCAGCTTGTGTCAAGTTAATAATTCTAGTAGTGTATTACATCATAGAAATGACCCAGGTATTGATGGCTTTGATGCTGTCTCCACTTTCCAATTTCATCTTTCATCTTTAATGTTTAATCTAAACTTAATTAAAATTATTAAATTAATTTAGCATGAAAATGCATTTATTTTCTACCCCTCTCCATACCACATTTAAGATATAGGTTTGGCAGCAAAATTGGAGAAATAGGCGCTCTGGCTGTAGGTTTTTGAAGGGTGGTTTTTTTTTTAACCTGCCCATCCTCCAAGCAATCATTCCCAACAATACAAAGAAGAAAACCTATTTAATTCTCATATATCACCAGAGAATGCAAAACACAATTGACTCAGATTCTTTTAACAAACAATGTCCATGCACTCATCCATTTAAACCATGACCTAAAAATCTTGGCACCTAACTTTACCTGAATATATTAGAACCAAGGACAATAGGACCCAGGAAGAGATACAATGAATTGATGCATTTCAAAGTAGGAACTCCTTGTTGGCATTCTCATATTTCCTATCTGCTGTGCAAATAAGTTTAGCATCAGTTTCATTTTCTAAGCTGCGTATTGGCATTTGTCACTGTTAGAAATGACAATCATCTATCGTGCTCCTATGCCTCTCTGAACTGAAGGTGTATTTGATAGTATATGCCAGTGAATCAATTATTTTATGGCTCTACTTTGTATTTCCTTTCATATTACTTTACGGAAGAAAAAGGGGGAAGCTGCTCCATAAATCAGCTCGACAAAAAGGGCAGTTAGAGTGCCCTGATGTACTTCAGTTGATCGTATCCTTGAACCAGTTGGAGAACAGAGGTTGTGCTGTGAATAAATAAATAAATAAGAGAGCAGCACACAGGAACATTTGGCTTTATCTCTCCCTCTCTTTTTAGTAAATGTTATTTATTGCAAGCAGTAAATTACTTGCCAGCGGATGGGAAAGGCAAAAGATGAGAGAACTGGAATATTATATATTGAGTTTTTAACCCAGCCATGATCTTTTAGTGTTTACCAAAGAAACTCCTAAATTTTCTTCTCAGTAAATGGCAGAAATGTAGCAACCTTCTGCTCTTTAGAGAGGAAAGAAATGAGCCAAAGGATACAGTGCAGATTAGAAGGAGATGCCAAATTTACTAGGAACTTACTTGATGCTACAATGCTACCAATATTTAATATGCAGTGCAGGATATCATTGATGATATCCTGGGCAGGATAGCAATCTCTTCATTCTATCATTGCATTGGTTATTAAGGAGGCAAGGCAGAGAAAAAGAACATTTGAGATTCTAACCATTGCCGGGGAAATGCTGATGTACTCCTACCTAGAAAACAGAAACATTCAGATTTACTTTAGATAATTTATTAATTAAAAGAAAGAGATTATCACATATCATGAGAACCTTTTCTCGATACATAGTTGGTGAAAAACAGGTGAAGCTAAGCAGAATCACATCACATACCTGTACAATTAGCACAGGGGCCCCACAAGGCTGTGTGCTCTCTCCACTTCTTTTCTCTCTATATACCAATGACTGCATCTCAAACCATCCCTCTGTTAGACTACTAAAGTTCGCAGATGACACAACAGTGATCGGTCTCATTCGAGACAGTGATGAATCCTCATACAGACGGAGGTTGAACAACTAGCCTCGTGGTGCGACCAGAACAATCTGGAACTGAACACACTTAAAACCGTAGAAATGGTGGTGGACTTTAGGAGGATTCCTCCCATACTACCACCTCTTACAATACTAGAGAACACAGTATCAACAGTAGAGACCTTCAAATTTCTAAATTCTACCATATCTCACGACCTAAAATGGACACCCAACATCAAAAATGTCATCAAAAAAGCACAATAAAGAATGTTCTTCTGCACCAACTCAGAAAGCTCAAACTGTCCAAGGAGCTGCTGATCCAGTTATACAGACTAATTATTGAGTTTGTCATCTGCACCTCTATAACTGTCTGGTTTGGTTCTGCAACCCAACAAGACAGACACAGACTTCAGAGGATAATTAGAACTGCAGAAAAAACTATTGCTACCAATCTGCCTTCCATTGAGGACCTGTATGCTGCACGAGTCAAAAAGAGGGCTGTGAAAATATTTACAGGCCCCTCACATCCTGGACATAAACTGTTTCAACTCCTACCCTCAAAACAATGCTATAGAGCACTGCACACCAGAACAACTAGACACAAGAACAGTTTTTTCCCGAATTCCATCACTCTGCTAAACTAATAATTTCCTCAACACTGTCAAACTAGTTACTAAGTCTGAATTACTATTAATCTTCTCATTATTCCTATCACCCATCTCCTCCCACTTATGACTGTATGACTGTAACCTTGTTGCTGGTATCCTTAAGATTTATATTAACTATGCACCAAGACAAATTTCTTGTGTGTCCAATCACACTTGGCCAATAAAGAATTCTATTCTATTCTATTCTATTCTATTCTATTCTATTCTATTCTATTCTATTCTATTCTATTCTATTCTATTCTATTCTATTCTATTCTCAAAGGTATTTCTCTTTCTCCTTCTCCTTCTCCTTCTCCTTCTCCTTCTCCTGAGAGAGAGAGAGACAGAGGGAGAGAGAGAGAGACAGGGAGAGATTAATTTTTGTCTTTTCAAACTTACATTTCCAACATTGGACTCAGCTATCATTGTAATGGAACTTTCTAAAATGGGCAGTTGACGTGACAGTAATGTAGCAGATTCCAGGAAGCACATTCCAAGGAGGAGATGAGCCAAGAAATAGTAAAGTCAGGAGATGTATTTTGGGAAGAGAAAGAGATTTAAGCTAGCACTCTTTAAAACCTCCCATAATATATCTGATAGGTTAATGAAGTAGAACAGCACATTCACCCTTGTTAGACAGTTTTTGCCACCAATAATATAAACAGCAACAAAACAAGGAAATAAATATCCTATAGGGTAATTTTCAAAACCACAGAATTAGCTTTTTTTTTTTTTGGAGGAAAAAAGACTAATGAAAATATCAATTCTATTGATGTCACTAGGACAAGTCTGAAAGGCAAGAAACTAACTTAATTATGTTGCAGGATGGAAGCAGAGAACAAATTTTTTGGCCCTTAGTGCCTAGTAATGAATGTTTGTAAATCCTAAAATGTGTAACATTGTTTTGAAATTCAATTTTTTAGAAAATTTAAAACATCTTATCTAGTATTGGCATGATAAAACCTCAGTGTCATTATTGGAACTTAAATGGTAGCTGATTAAAGTAGCAGTACTGCTGAGTAAATTTCGGAAGAAACTGAAATAAGTAATGACCCACCAATGAAAGCCCTGCTGAGCAGTTTCAAGCCATAATTTACTTGGAAAAATAAGTCATACTTTGTGATGATTTTCTACCAAAAAAAAAAAAAAAAGCCCCATAGGTTAGGAAAGCCAATAAATAAAGAAAGAAATGATTTGAAGACTCAATCTGTTTCATTTAAAATATTATTTTAATGCTACTAATGCAATCTTCTCCAACCTGCAATGACATCCATTTTGTAAAAATGTCTACAACTTGATTCCAAAATGCCAATTGCGCAATCTTTCTTCCTCACTCAGAAGGTGTTTATATGTGTTAGAATAACTCCTATAATAATAATAATACCCTTAGAAATAGCCTTTGCTGGGATATATGGGATACATTCCTGCTTCAATCATGTCTTATGAGTTGAATGAATAGTGAATTTAATTTAAGATTGTTCTGGTATTTTCAATCTGAAATTTTATTATTTGGTGTGAGTTGTCTTGACTATTTTTGTGTAGAACTGAGGTAAAATTTTAAATATTAAATCAATAAATAAAATAGATCACCAACCTGCCAGGTATAGGCATTTGTGGATAACAGAGTAGATGGTACTATGCTATTCTGCAGGGGTTGCCTTACAATTCGAGGAAAAAAGTAGCAAAATCCAGATCAGCTCTTCATAATTTTCCATGAATAAAGAAAAGACTTATGATCTTTTCTTTGATCACAAGCACCCCAGACATTTGATCCTTACAAGGAGACTACAAGACTGTGGTCTCCAGTGGGTTTAGAGCTCTGGGAGGTGAGGGAATAGCTAACTCATTCAAACTGTGATTTGTGACTTTTAGGACATTGAATTGCATATCACTTTCTTATTAATTCTGTTTTAGTTACTAGGAACAATGAATTAACAAGTTTGAGAATACTGTATAGATCTCCTTCAATCATTAATAAAAGAAGTTTTAAATACAAATTTAAAGACTTAATTTTTTTTTTTTAATAAACAGCAAAGAAATGATTAGAACTTTGATTTTGAAAAATAGATTATACAGTCAGATGGGTTTGAAATAAGATTTTGGAACTAATTTTCTGTAGAAAATTATTTTGATTTGTTTTTTTGTTTTTTTTTAAAGGATGATATGGTTAGGTTTAGGGGAAAAAAATGTGGTGTGAAATTTTGAAGATTGGACACTAGAGAGAACCAGAAGAAACTAAAGTTTTAAATTAAAGGAGAACACATTTACTTTTTAGTACAGAATAAAGCAAAAATATTTTAATATTGACATATTTAAAGTTATTTTTGAACACTGGACCAAAAATTAACTTTAAAATTTTCTGTTTTTATATATAGACTGTATTTAAAAGATGTTATGTAGAAAGAACAAGTTCTATCTGATAAGATTGAAATTTATCTGAAAGTGGATTTAAAAATTACAGATTACACAGATGATACAGAAAAATATGTTATACAGGACATAAAATTTAATAATTAAAAGGATATACAAATAACAAACCAAGAGTGTGATTTGTATAATTCTACTACCTTGGATTTACAAAACAGACCTCAAAGTTTTGAAGAATTTTGTGAGAAAAGAAATCAATTTTTAGGACATTATTTTAAGGTTGTTAAAAGTAAAATGAAGGAATATAAAATTGATTTACTTGATTAAGGTTAAATAGATGTGTTCTTATAATGTACACTAGCTCAGGGATAACCAACCTTTCGGACCTCAGGGACCATTAAATTCATAATTTTAAATCCTGCGGACCACTAATATGATCTGACTAATGACCAGCTGAGTGGGTGTGGCTAGGTGGTGATGTGACTAGGTGGGTGTGGCCAACCTGATGTCACTCATGTTGACGGGCACCTCGCCAGCCTCTACTTGCCCCTCCCCTCCCAGCCACTCCTTCCCAGCCACTCCTTCCCTCCCTGCCTGGGCTCCTTAGGGTCCCAACAGGAAGCAGTTGTTGGAGCTAAGCAGCCACCACGAGAAAGAGTTGGCAAAACAGCTCAGTTCAGATTGGATCTGACTGAGAAGGAGGCTCAGTAGAAGTATTTTACTACGAGACTACTTACTCCCAGACTATGAGCATAGGCTTTCCAAGCAGAGGGAAGACCTGCGGAAGTGCAAGGCCAGGTACCAGTGCCTGGAGGCTCAGCGGACTGAGATGGCCAGCCAGTTCCAGGCTATGATGCAGTCCCACTGGAACAAGATCCTCTGGCTCTTCACCACCAGAGACGCTTCCCTCCAGCCTTCGCCCAAAGCCTTGTACCAGGAGGCCGAAGCGGCCAAGTCAGAATTTCTGCCCCCTCCAACCCATACAAAAAGACCCCAAAGGGGAGACTCTCTGCAGCAACAGAAACGTTCATTGCATTGATCTGTCTCAGGAGCCATTGTTTGAAGATCCCTGATTTAGTGTAATATAAAGAATGCAAATAATTTTTCTGTGGACCAACAAAATTTTCTCACAGACCACCAGTGGTCCACAGACCACCAGTTGGTGGCCGCTGCAGTAGCTGACATTAGCATTGAAATGATGAGGCTTTAAGGATTTAAAAATATGGATATGGAAAGAAAATATAATGTATTGTATTTTAAGAGAAGGTGACAAGATACTAAAATTGTTTATACTTGTGCTGAAGAGGGAAATAATTTATATATTTCTTTTTCTTTACAACACTTATTTTTATTTTTTATTTTCTGCACTTTATTGTTTTCTGTTTAATCTTTTAATTTTTTTAGCTTTTACTTTTACAATTATAACTTTTTAAAACAAAGTTACTATTAAAAAAGAAAGAAATTGCAAGGCCTGAAAACTGTTTTCTGAAGGACGTATGACACTGGTAATATAAGTAGCTCCAATTTAGAAAAACAGTTCCAAGAATAAGGGTATGTTTTTTTAAAAAACTGGATTTCCTCTATTGTTTTTAGTTTACATAAGGATTCTCCAGACACATCAGTGGTTATCTTGCTATCTTTAGTAACCATACCAACAATAACAAATTGGTTGCTTTATTTATCTGGAGAAGCAAATGTTAGAATATCTTCAATTTTTAATATTATTTAATCCTCTGGGTAACATTAATGGTAAGCAAGAGACCAGAATTGCAAGTTCCTTTTCAAGCCAAGGCAAATCAGTATCTATGCTATATATACTCAAACAATGGAAATCACTTCTTTGCTTTCCAGATTATGAGAACAGAGAGATATTTATTCTGATTATCATTTTATCACAGGTATCAGATTTCCCCCCTTTCCTTTCCTTCCTTCTTGGGCAATAACTAACATCACTGGATCAGTCAGCCAAGAAGAATGTTTTGCTTTCGAAATCTTAGGGGAATACTTTTGTCACATACTGATCTAAATATGCAACTGTTTAAAAAGCATACCTAGGAAATACATTGATGAGGTGTTTTTTTTTTAAATGTTGAAATAACAGTAGTAAAGATACAATATCTTATCATTACCTGCAGAGTAGGTAAGGGAAAACATTAACACATTTCCCTGCTCCTCTACAAAATTGCTTAGAATTAGACCTTGAAAGAATCTTTCTAAGAGTGGAAGAAGGAAAAGGAGAACTGTTTTGTTATAAATTAAACTATTGAATATTGGTTATCAGCCAATCTGACAATGCAGTCTAATGTCTTCTAAATGTTCAGATCAAGCTCTTCTTCTTGGAGTGATCCATTTGCATGGATGATGGAAAATTGGTGTAGAGGGTGTGGGCAGATGGTTAGGACAGTAGATGTAGATCTTCTCTCCCAATTTCTACTTTTGTGATATGGAACAGGTTTTGTTATCATCATCATTAAAGTGTGTACCATGACACTTTAAGTAAAGTAAACAAGATAGAAGACAATCTTTTATATGAATTTTTATGGGTTTATCCATCCTGCTGAATTGCCCCATCACCAAACTGGCAGAAACCATATACGGATGGCAGGAACGCAACTTCCAGGTTCATTTTTTCCTCCACTTTCAAGGTAGTGTTCTGCTTCTGTCAGGTCAGTGCTGCTGTTTTATTTACTTTTAGTTTAATTTTGATTAACTGGTTTGGTGAGACAGAAAGGTCTTTTCACCTCATTTTCTGAATGAGGTTTGTTGCTTTGCTGCTATCCTTTCTCAGTAGCATAATATCTGCATGCAGAAGATTCCTGGGTCAAAACTTGATACATTTTGTTAAAATTTACCTTTCTTCCCCTGAGCTATCTACATTTTTGCTCTCTGAATGTGTGTTTTAAATCCACTGGTGCACCTCTTTATCATTCTTCTAGTCCTCAGGTTTCAAACACACTGATTGTCAAGCAACCATGAAAACTATTATTCTAGTGGGAAAACTCTTCCTTCCTTTGTGCAGGAAAGTAAAATTTATTTTAAAACTATGTAAAAGCAGGGGAATTGTCCAAAGAGAAAATATGAACTAACTTTAGCAGCAAATTGCACAGTAAAGTTAATCTGGTCATTTCAATCTTTTGAGAGAATGTATCATATTACATTGATTAGCACAATACTGAATGAAGAGCCATGATGGCACAGTGGTTAAATGCAGTACTTCAGGCTACTTTTGCTGATCACCAGTGCCAGCAGTTTGGCAGTTCAAATCTCACTGGTTCAAGGTTGACTCAGCCTTCCATTCTTCTGAGGTCAGTAAAACGAGGACCCAGATTAATGGGGGCAATATGCTGACTCTGTAAGCCGCTTAGAGGGCGCTGTAAAGTGGTATATAAATCTAAGTGCTATTGCTATTAATATTTACAACTGAGCTATATTTTCCTATATATATAGGCAAAGTCTCCAAATCCTATATCCTCACAGAAAATTATTTGTTAATGCAGATCCTTATACTCCCATATGATATTCCTGCAAGTAAATGAAAGGGAAGTATTCTTCAATCAGATATTTTTTTGTGGTCCCAGCTACTTTACCTTGTTAAAATATTCCCATATCAAATAAAGCTCTTTTAAAAGTCTGCAATTCTATTTTCAGTTCAGTAGATTATAGATAAAATGTTTGTTTGTTGATCAGTGGGAATAGAAATAAAATCTTAAAAACGTGGTATTTGGATTAAAATTACTCAGCATTCACCTAGACTTCCTTTAAATGCTCACCTTATTTCTGCCCAGTTTTAACTTTTACATTCAGGTTTCTTCCTTAATGATAATAGTGGCATGGTGGAGATTTTTATAAACTTCCTAATCCTGTTACTTTCAAAACTACTATCAAACTATTCCTGTAGAAGACACTTTGAAACCGTTGCAGAAGTCCGATCAGGGAACACAATAACAATCAAATCATTTGCAACATCACCAGGGATTCCCTTTTGACTATGGAGTTGCTAGGCTACTATCATAAAGTCAGATGGAGAGGGGTGGAAAGTCACTTGTTTAAGTGACAAATACAGATTATTCTTATTTTTTTCCCCTCCATCCCTGTTTTGGGGAAAAAAGTTGATTTTGTCTCTATATTTCCAATAAATATATTAATTTTATTGATACTGGTAACCACAGCTAGAAATTAGAAGATAAAAAGCTCATAACTTTGCGGATATTCCTTTTTCTCCCTGTTATTTCAGTGGCCTCTTTACCCATTTCTGGTAAAGAGAGTAACCATCATTCTTGGCCCTTCAAACTACTTAAAGACAGTATTTCATCAGAAATTAGAGGAGAGTAAAATTGACATGAAAACACCTTTCTCTCTTATTCAGTAAGTTACATGAGCAAATCTCAGTCAGATCCAAGAATCACAGTACAATATGTTCAACAGACATATTCAGTTTCAGTGCTGCAACATTCATGATTTTACTTTGGAAATACTTGGGCTTTCATGGTAAGAATAACTGAGAATTTTGTTCAGATTTAGAAAGAACATCACAATTTTTCCATAAATAAAATGGAAAGATTTTAAGAGTAAAATAATTCAGATATAAGAGAAAATAAAACAGAAAAAGTAAAATAAAACAACTAAGCCTTCAGTATTTAACAGTTAACAATTCTTCCTTCCTTCTTTCTTCCTTCCTTTCTTCCTTCCTTCCTTCCTTCCTTCCTTCCTTCCTTCCTTCCTTCCTTCCTTCCTTCCTTCCTTTGTCAAAAACAAATTCAAACAAAAAAAAAATAAGAAAATGAAAATATGATAGGGCAATAGCCATGCCAGTGCACTTGCACTTACTCCCCTTAGAGACTTCTTAAATATGGAGGTGAGGTCCACAGAAGTTAAATTAGAATTAAAGCTGTGAAAGTTAATTGCTGAAACAACTGTATCAGGGAAGTTATTCCAGACTTTGACCATTCTGTTATAAAAATATATTTTTTTTACAATCAAGCTTAGAGCAGTTTACATTACGTTTAAAGTGATTATTCACATATGTTATGTGTTTAAAATCATTTACAGGTAAATCAATATTATGTACAATTTTGTATGCAATCCCTAAATCTGACTGCAATTTATAAACTATCCAAATGAAGAATTTCAAGCCTGAACATAAGGTATGCTATTATGGACAGAGGAATGCAAGACTTTTCTTGTAAAGTACTTCTGAGCTGATTACTTGTATTAATATCTGATATACATTATAATATCCAATTATACATTATAATATATACATTATAATATCCGATAACTCATGTCCCTCCATCAAACCATATTTTTATGATGTTGAATTAAGGTTACCAAATGTCTTCTTATAAAATGTAAATAGAGTAGAGTATAATTCTTTACTGGCCAAGTGTGATCGGACACACAAGGAATTTGTCTTTGGTGCATATGGTCTCAGTGTACATAAAGAAAAATAAAATACATTCATCAATAATCATAAAATACAACACTTAGTGATAGTCGTAGGTTACTAATAGGCAATCAAATCATACTAGGAAATAAAATGATATAAACCATAAAGATACAAGCAACATGGTTATAGTCATAAGTGGAAAGAGATAGGTACTAGGAAGGATGAGAAGAATAATAGTAATACTGTCTTAGTAAATAATTTGACAGTGTTGAGGGGTTAGTTGTTTAGCAGAATGATGGCATTCGGGGAAAAATTGACCTTGTGTCTACCTGTTCTGGTGTACAGAGCTCTATAGTGTCGTTATGAGGGTAGAAGTTGAAACAATTTATGTCCAGGATGTGAAGGATTTGTAGATATTTTCATAGCCCTCTTTTTGATTTGTGCAGTATACAGGTTTTCAATGGAAGGCAGATTGGTAGCAATTGTTTTTTCTGCAGTTCTAATTATCCTATGAAGTCTGTGTCTGTCTTGTTTGGTTGCAGAGCCAAACCAGACAGTTATAGAGGTACAGATGACAGATTCAATAATTCCTCTGTAGAACTGGATCAGCAGTTCCTTGGGAAGTTTGAGCTTTTTGAGTTGGTGCAGAAAGAACATTCTTTGTTGTGCTTTTTTGATGACATTTTTGATTATATGTCTTGAGATATGATAGAACCTAGAAACTTGAAGGTCTCTCCTGTTGATGCTGTGTTGTCTAGTATTGTAAGAGGTAATATCCTGTTTCATCCAAAATAAGACAGCCCCTAATAATAAGCCCAATCAGGGCTTACAACCAATCACTGTTGTAGCATCTGCAAACTTCAGTACTTTAACAGAAGGATCTTTTGAGATGCAGTCATTGGTGTATAGAGAAAAGAGAAATGGAGAGAACACACAACCCTGGGGAGTTCCTGTGCTAATTATACAGGTATCTGATACGATTTTGTCTAGCTTCACCTGCTACTTCCTGTCTGTTAGGAAAGTTATGATTCATTTACAACTGTTGTCAGGTAGAGCTAGCTGATTTAATTTAGTTAGAAGAATATCTAGAATGATGGTATTGAATCAGAGATGGGTTTCAGCAGGTTTTGACCAGTTCTGGAGAACCGGTAGCAGAAATTTGGAGTAGTTCAGAGAACCGGTAGTAAAAATTCGGATTGGCCCCATCCTCATCTATTCTCTGTCTCCCAAATCCCAACTGATCTAGAGGAAATGGGGATTCTGCAGTAACCTTCCCCTGAATTGGGGAAGAATGGAGAGTTTACAGTATCCTTCCCCTGGAGTAGGGTGGGAATGGAGATTTGATAGTATTCTTCTCCTGCCACGCCCACTAAGCCACGCCCACCAAGCCATGCCACACCCACTAAGCCACGCCCACCAAGCCATGCCACACCCAAGCCACGCCCACAGAACCAGTAATATTTTTTTTGAAATCACTACTGTATTGAATGCTGAGCTGAAGTCTACAAACAGGACCCTTGCATAGGTCTTTGGAGATTCAAGATGTTGTAGGATGTAGTGCAGAGTCATATTAACAGCATCATCTGTTGATCTATTTCTCAGTAGGCAAATTGCAAGGGCTCTAACAGCGGATCCATAATGGTTTTCAGGTGGGCAAACACTAGCCTTTCAAAGGTCTTCATAACTATAGATGTTAGAGCAACTGGTCTGAAGTCATTCAGTTTCTTGATGGAGGGTTTCTTCGGCACTGGGATGATAGTAGAGCATTTGAAGCAAGAAGGAACATAGCACATATCTAATCATTTATTAAAGATGCGGGTGAAGATAGGAGCCAGTTGGTCAGCACAAACTTTTAAGCAAGAAGAAGTTATCTTGTCTCGGCCTGGTACTTTTCCTGGCTTTTATCTGTGACTTTGCACTTCATTCTCTGTAATGACCAGAGGTGGTGGGCCCAACAGGATGGGGTAGGTTGTAGGAGGCTTAGCTATTGTTAATGTGCCTGAGATGGGGATTATGGAGATAGGTGGCAGTAGTTTTCTCTCAAATCTACAGTAAAACAGATTCAGGTCATCTGCCAGTTGTTGATTTTCTTCCGCATGGAAGGAGTTCTCCAGCGCGCTGCTTGGAGAATCCAAATGTTGGGTTGTTCCTCAGCTTGATTGCCAGACTGGACGAATGTTTCTTTAAGAAACGTCCTTGGCCACTCCTCCTTCACTCGGCTGAGCTCCAGTTTATTCACTCAGTCAAGCGAGAGACTGGCTTTTTCCTTGGCTCTGGCAAATCAGGCTGAAGAATAACCTCCTTTGGATTTTCCAAGCACCTTTGCTTGGAAAGCACGTTTCCAAGCACCAAGCACTTTTTTTTCTTCTAATACTGTTACTTCGAGCGGTGTGGCGGTGTGGATTGATCTTTTGAGCAAAATCAGCTGTTTGTCGGATTCGGTGCCGTTACCAGGACTGCTGGCAGTGGGTGAATTGCCCCTGGGTCTCCAGGCGGGCTGCCCCCCATCACTTCTAAGTGTTCTCGGAGCTATACCTTTTTAGGCATCTCCGAGTGAATTTGTCTGCCGCCGGCAGGTGCGTTGGTCTCCGGATCGCCGGCTGAACCAACTCCGCCTTCCACACCACTCCTCCGATCTTCTGGCGGCCAGGAGTCCCTGCGTAATAAAAAAACGGCAAACTCCTTCAGTAAAGGCTTCGCTGCGCCGATCGGGCTTGTCCAGCCTAGCGCTCCTTTCAGATCGGGCTCCCTCACTCTGCAGAGGCACTGGGTGGCAAAAATAGAGCCGCACGCCATTTTGTCTTCTTCTTAGCTGCCGCCATTTTCTCCAGAGACTGTGATCGCGGCGACAGATAGCGCAAGTGCAAATCGTGTGCCTTTCCCGGCCGGATTAGAGAGTTGGTGAGGAGCCTGTGCGAAGCGGCTTGCTGAGGTGTTCTGACACCTGTTTGGCCACCATTTATTGCTGTTTGTGTGATTTACTCACCTGGACTGTCTTCACATCTCCATTGACTGTTAGATCCTGTGGACTATTTGTCTTTCTTCATCGTTGCTGTTTCCTGTTTAAAAAAAAAAAGAGAGAGACAAATTAATTAATTAATCACCTTATTCTTACTATTCAATTCCATCCACTTACCTCGGATTACCTTATCCAGATGGCGGAGTCAGATCTGTCCTCTGACCTTGAACAATCCTATACTCCACCTGAGGTCAAAAAACGCTCCAAGGCTCCTGCCAAGACATCCAAACATCGAGCTGTTCGCGCATGTTCAGCTAGTCCTCACCTTACCACACGCACTGCAGTGGCTGACAAGGCTGTGGAGAAAAGACGCAAGGCCTTTGAAAAGCAATATCTTCTTGCCCATCAGAGGGCCCAGTCTTCTAACTGCCACATGTCTCCTGACAAGATTCCTCCAGTACCTCAGGACCCTCCTGCTGCCACCCACTGTCCAATGGAGGTTGAACTCCTCCAGGAAGCCGCCTTTCCTCCTGCTTCCTCAGGACCCAGTGCTCAGGCCTCCCATCATCGGGGTCTGTCCGCTCTGGAGGCTACTTTCACCCCGACCGCCACTGGTCTTCATCCTTCTGAAGGCCTTCAACCAGCTCTGTCTAGAGATATCCAAGACCTAGTGTCCCAGACAATGTCCAGAATCTTGACTTCAACTCCTCACCAGGGATTTCAAGGTCCTTCCATGCTGGCTTTGCATCCACCATTATCTCAGGCGTATGGCGATCCGCATCGTGGCTATTCATATCATGCTGAATCTTTTCTTGCTGACAATTCAGTCTGGGATGAGGAGGAACCCGAAGAGATAGAGTTGTCTGAGGACAAGGTCCTTGCTCCTGAGAGACCTTCCTTCACGGGCCTCTTCCACCCTTCCATGTTCAAGTCCTTGCTCCACAAGGCTAAGATTACCACAAATATGGGAGTGTCGAGCACACAGCCAGCTCAACAGGCGGATTCTCATTCCCATGACGACTTGTTTCAGCTGCACAAGCCAGAACAGGACTTTATTCCATGTCCTGAACTATTCACGGACATGGTTGAAAAATCTTGGTCCCAACCGGCTTACATCTCGGCCCCGAATGGGTTAGATAAAAAATTGTATTGTTCGGACCCTTCCTTGCAAAATCTGATCCAACTGCCTTCTGTGGATGGCCCAGTGGCTCAATTGACGTCATCTTCCGTCATTTCTAATGATGTGCTTTACGGTCTTAGGACCGAGGACAAGAAGCCTGAACTGTCTTTCTGTAAGATACATCAAGCGGCTTCCTGGGCCATCAGGGTGGCAACATCTATGTCATTCTTTGCTCGCGCATCTCTTATTTGGTTGCACCAACTGCAGGAGCGCTTACCTCCTGACGACTGCAGGCTCCACCAGGACATTAATAAAATTGTGGTAGCCACTGAATATACGGCAGACGCATCCTTGAATGTGGCCAAATTTACTTCGAGAGCCCTTGTCTCGACTGTCACTTCTCGGTGCCTCCTTTGTCTCCGCCATTGGAGGGCCGATCTCAAATCAAAGTGGAAGCTGGCATCTGCTCCCTACAAGGGTTCCTTTCTCTTTGGAGAGGACCCTTGGACCATATACTAGTGGAGGATAAGGATAAATGAAAAGTTATGCCATCCTCCTTCAGATGACAAGATAGGAGATTTGCTCCTTATAATCAGAGGCAGCCTTTTCGGACTGAGTCTGGACCCAGCGGGTGCTATTTTCCTAGGCAATACTCCCAGGGCGTCGATCGGTCCTCTGACAGACCAACCTACCGAGATTGGGGCAGAGGTCAGCCCACCGCCAGGCGACAGTTCTGTGGAGCCCCCAGCAGATCGTTCCGAAGGGGCAAGTGACTATCATGCAGATCTACCCATTGGTGGACATCTCCTACATTTTTTGCCCCAATGGGTTTCCTCCACGACAAATGCCTGGGTCCTCCAAACAGTGAGGTTCGGCCTCACATTGGACTTCCTCTCCAGCCCTCCGAACTGCTTCCTTCCCTGATCTGCCAATCCGGAGAAGAGAGGATTGATGGCCGCAGAGATTCAACATCTGCTCGACATCTGCGCTATCGAACCTGTGCTGGGGGAACAACGGGGATCCGGGTTCTACTCGCGCCTCTTTCTCATGCCAAAGGCCTCCGAGGGCTGGAGGGGGATCTTGGATCTGAAGGCCCTAAACAAATTCATCAGGTATCACCACTTCAAAATGCAGTCGCTCAAATCGATTCTGCAAGGCATCCGACGGAGAGATTTTATGACGTCAATCGACCTCAAGGAGGCTTATCTGCATGTCCTGATTCGCCCATCCCATCGACGCTTCCTTCGGTTTGCCTACTCAAACTGACACTTCCAATATCAGGCCATGCCGTTTGGCCTCTCGTCCGCCCATTGGACCTTCACGAAGCTGCTGGTGACAGTCGCTGCCTCCCTACAGCAGATCCCAATCAGAGTTATGTGCTATCTGGATGACATCATTATTCTGTCTGCCACACAGGATCAAGCTGTGGCCGACCTCAGGACGGTGTCTCGTCTCTTACGACAGCACGGATTTTCCCTAAACCTAGACAAGAGTCAGCTCCTGCCCACCATTCGCATTCTTCACCTTGGAGCTGTCATAAACTCAGTCAGCGGCCATGTGTTCCTGTCTCCTGACAGGATTCACAGCATAAGATCCTTGGTGACTCAGGTGTTGTCGCTCAGATACGTTCCCCTGATCACTTTGTCTCAGTTGCTAGGCAAACTAATATCTTGCATCGCAATCATCCCATGGGCCCGTCTCCACAGTTGTTCTCTTCAATTGTACCTTCTGCCTTATCAGAGGTCTCGCTGGGAGAGCTCGAACACCATGGTTGTCATCCTGGCGGCGGTCCGTTTGTCTCTGAAGTGGTGGATCTCTCCAGCCATACGGAACGGCTGTTATTACCTCCTCAGTCCAAGTCCTCACTGATTTAATTGTTGGTTTCATGCTTTTAAGTCTTTGTCTGGGACTTCCGCTGGCTCCGCGAGCCTCGAAAGACGTTCCTTTGAGAGCGTCTGCTCCCTGGCTCCATTAAAGCCCCAGAACAGCCGACAAACGCTGTCTGGCGGCTTGAAATTCTCTCCCCGGGCAAAGGGGAGAGAGAAGAGCAGGCAGGTGGAGGTAGAACCCCCCCCGAACGCCCTAGGAAAAATCCTAGGGCGCAAAGGGCACGCGCTCCCTAAAAGCCTGTCAAGCCGCTCCAGACCAGGGACATTTCCGCTAATTAGTTAATTAGCAGAATTAGAAGCCGCGACCAATCTTGCTGAATGGAAATGAGGGAATTAACATCTTGAACTAACAGCAGGCGGAACGAGCAAGGAGAAATCAGACTGCAAGTATTTTTTACCTAACTCCAATGCCGAGAGCCTTCTTCAGAAGTAATCACTTAGTAATTTGCAACAATATGGCGATTGAAGCTTGAAAGGGCGGGTGAAACGGAAAGTTACAGGAAAGTTAAACGTTAATTAACATTGGGAAATCTTTTGAGGAACTCTTCTTTTTGACTCTGATTAAATATAAAGACTAATTTCAAACTGCAAATGGCCTCAAAGTCTGTAAAAACTGTTCCTACTAAAGGAACTGGGAGTGCTGGTAGCTCCCCAGCTCATATTCCTAGATCACAAGTTTCTGCTCCTCCAGCAGATCCACAGACTTTAACGTTGGAAATGTTGCAACAAGCTCTCCAAATCACCCAAAATAAAATTGTTGATGTGATTGATGAAAAAATTAAGGAAACTAATGAAAAAATTAAGGAAACTAATGAAAAGATACAGGCTGTATCAGATGAGATTGCAATTCTCAATCAGGAGATTAGGGATGATATATTAATGGCATTTAAGTGTCTGGCAGGCAATATTGAGATGGTGGATGACAGAGTTGAGGAAATTAAACAATCTTCTGAAATTTTGGATAGTAAAATAGGAGAAGCTCAAAACAGAATTCAAAGGGCTGAAGACGATGTAATAATGGTACAATACAGAGATATGGAATTTGCTTTAAGATTCAGAGGGGTGAAGGAGAATAAACAAGAGAATTTGAGAGAAATGATGTCTGAGGCATTGGCACCGCTGGTGGGGGAGTCCAAAAATGATCTGGGCTGGCAGATGGACAAGCTGTACCACGTTAATTCCTGGATTGCTAGACAGAAACATCTACCAAGAGACATTGTGATATATTTTACTACAAGGAGAGTACGCAACGAAATTTTACAGGCTACTTTTAAAAACAAGCTTCGGGTGGAAGGCCAGGAAGTAATGACAATGAAAGAAATCCCCCCTAAGATCTTGAGAGCTAGAAGGGAGTATGCCTTTCTGGTGGATGAACTGAGAAAACGTCAGATACAGTACAGATGGGAGGTGCCAACTGGACTAGTGGTGACTTATTCAGGAGAGAGATATCGGCTTAATACAATTTGGAAAGCAAGAGATTTTCATACTAATGTATTAAAGGCTGGCACACCCAAATCAACTAAATCACCAGAAGGCAAAAGAAAGAAAGAAGTAATGGAAGCTGAGACAGAAGAGCTCTTGACAGTAGTTCAGGGGGGAGCTTTGGCTGATCAAGAAGAAACATTACAAATTCAAATGGCTACTCAAGAGTTGGCGCTGATTGATTTTTCGCAGTTATCAAAGGATCAAAGACAGACCAGATCGGTGACAGCTAGACTCAAGGAAGAATTAAGACAGCAACAATCCCAGATGGCAACTCAAGAAATGATTCAAGATACTACTAGAACAGGAGCAGTGGAGGGAGCAAGACCTAAAACTCAAATGAGATCAGAGCATCAGGACTTGCTTCAGAGGCTCCAAAGGCCCAGAGATGGGAACTAGATTTTTGACTTGGAACGTTAATGGCTTGAATTCTCCACAGAAAAGAAGAAAAATATTTCACTATCTTAAGCAATTTAAGAATGAAGTAATTTGCTTACAAGAGACTCATATAAGAATACAAGATCAAAAATATCTGATTAATGCAAGACTTGGTACATCTTACGTAGCAGCAGCAACAGAAAAGAAAAATGGTATAGTTATATATTTGAAAAGAGACTTAGTTGCTAAATTAATTGAAGCAAACGATCAAGGAAGATTTTTAGCGATAGAACTTTTAGTAAAAGGAGAAAAAATACTTGTAATTGGAGTTTATGCCCCGAATCAACAACAAGAAAACTTTTATAATTTACTACACTCAAAATTGACACACTGGGCATATAAAACTTGTATCCTGTTAGGCGATTGGAATGGTATTTTGGATGTTAAAAAAGACAAGATGGGACCTAAACAAAATGTGTCAACAAGAGCAAAATTGCCCAAAGCATTTTGGGAAATGATGGATGACTGGGAGTTGAGAGATATCTGGCGTGAAAGAAACCTGGAAGAAAAAGATTTTACTTTTTTTTTAGATAGACATCAATCCTTTTCAAGGATTGATTTTATATTAATTACTAACGATCTTTTATCTAGGGTGAAAAATACGAAGATTTGCTCAAGAACATTGACAGACCATAGTCCAGTTTGGCTGGAATTGGAGTATGAGAAAGGGCCTAGGAGGTCCTGGAGGTTAAATGATAATTTGTTTAGGTATGAAGAAAATGTAAAAGAGTGTAAAAAACTTATGAAAGAATTTTTTGTTATGAATATGCAAAAGGGCACATCGATGGAAATGGTATGGGATGCAAGTAAGGCATATATGCAAGGAATTTTGATATATTTGAATAATAAATATAGAAAGAAACAGGGGACAAAAAGAAAAGAATTAGAAGATGAGATTAGTAAACAGGAACGGGCTTTAGTAGCTAATCCAACAGATAAGAAAATTAAAGAGGCAATCAATTTATTGAAAGGTCAATTTAATATGTTAATAGCAGATCAAGTGGCAACTAATTTAAGATATGCAAAACATAATACTTTCTACAATGCCAATAAACCAGGCAGGTGGTTAGCATATTTGTTAAGGAAAAAGCAAAAATCAAGGACAATAGAGAGAATAAAATATAAGGGTAAAGAGGTTTATGAGCAACAATTGATTAAAAAATCTTTTTTAGAGTTTTATTCGAGGCTGTATACTGGTGATAAAATTAAAGATATAGATATAGATAGATATTTGCAGAAAGAGAATATTTATACAATTTCAAATGAGCAGAGGGATAGTTTAAATCAATCGATAACTTCTGAGGAAATTGCGTTAGCAATTAAGCAGTTGAAAGTGGGTAAAGCTCCTGGGACGGACAGTTTGATGGCTATTTACTATAAAATCTTACAGGAGGAAATGATAGAACCACTGAAAGAATTATTTAACAATATACAACAGGGAGGAGAGGTACCTCCAACTTGGAAGACAGCATTTATTTCGTTGATCCCAAAAGAAGGGCATGATGATACAGATCCTAAAAATTATAGGCCAATTTCATTATTAAATACAGACTATAAGATATTTGCAAAAATTTTGGCAAATAGATTAATGACAGTCATGCAGCAAATGATTCACCATGAATCATTTTATAAATGGTAGACAAATGAAGAGTAATGTAAGGCAAATTGTTAACTTATTAGAGTATTTGGGAAGGAACAACCAGGTCCCCGCAGTGCTTGTGTTCTTGGATGCTGAGAAAGCCTTTGATAGATTGAATTGGCAATTTTTACTAAAACTAATAGAAAGGATGCAATTTGGAGAACAATTTGTACAATCTATTAAGGCAATATATCAAAAACAAACAGCGCAAATAATAGTTAATGGTGGTTTAACAGATGTTTTTAACATAGAAAAAGGAACAAGGCAAGGCTGTCCCTTGTCCCCGTTATTGTTTATTTTGACGCTGGAAATTTTATTAAACAAGATACGCGAGATGAATACAATTAAGGGAATTAAAATTAGACAGCATGAATACAAGGTAAGAGCATTTGCGGATGACCTGGTTGTTACCTTAAGCCAACCGGTACAATCGATTACAGCCTTGATGGATATAACCTGCTTATATGAAAAGTATCTGGTTTTAAAATAAATGTAGCTAAAACAAAAATAATAGCTAAAAATATGGTTAGGAGCCAAAAAGAAGAGATAGAAAGGTTAACAGGATTTGAAGTAGTTAAGAAAGTTAAATATCTGGGGGTCTATATTATGACTGCAAATACGAAATTATATCAGCATAACTATGAACCATTATGGCACAAAATACAGAAAGAGTTAGACAACTGGAAAAAACTACAACTGTCTTTGCTGGGAAGGATAGCTGCTGTAAAAATGAATATTTTACCAAAATTTCTATTTCTTTTTCAAATGATACCTATACTTAAAAAAGATGAGAACTTGAAGGAATGGCAGAAGGGCATAAATAAATTTGTGTGGGCAGGGAAGAAACCACGAGTCAAACAAAAGATATTGCAAGATACTAGAGAAAGAGGTGGTCTTAAGATGCCCAATTTAAGATTGTATTATGAAGCTGCTGCCCTCTCAGCAATCACAGATTGGATAAACTTAACGGAGGAAAAGATATTGAATATTGAAGGATATGGTTTGGTTTATGGCTGGCATGCTTACTTAGTGTATGATAAGAAAGTAGATAAGACTTTTAAAAGTCATATATTAAGAAATGCTCTATTGCGTGTCTGGAAAAAGTATAAATATAAACTAAATGATAGGTTACCAATATGGACAGTACCCAGACACGCGATAGAGAACATAAATTTAGAGCAAAAGCAAGATAAGATTACATATAAGGAACTCCTTTATAAGGAAGGAGTCAGACTACAGTTAAAATCCATGGAACAATTAAAAGAAGAAGGGATTATTAAGACTTGGTTTCAATATGGACAGCTGCTGGCCAGATGGAGAGAAGATCAAAAAATTGGTATTTTGCAGCAGGATGAGAATCTGATAAAGCAAATAAGAGATGAAGGTCAAATGCACATAAAAAGGTTGTACAATGCATTATTGGAAATAGATTCAGAAACAGATTTAGTCAAGGATTGTATGATAAAATGGGCACAAAATGTAGGTGAACCAATAATGATGGAAACATGGGAAAAGATATGGGTTAGAAATGTAAGATTTACACAAGCACAAAATTTAAGGGAGAATTTTTACAAAATGTTTTATAGATGGTATTTAGACCCAAAAAAACTAGCTTGTATGTATCCAAATTTACAACCCAAGTGTTGGCGATGTAAGTGTGAAGATGCTACATATTTTCATATATGGTGGACATGTAAAAAGATTAAGGCTTTTTGGATAAAAATATGGTGGATTATTCAAAATATTTTGAAGAAAAAAATTAAATTTACACCACAGTTTTTTCTGTTGGGAATAGTTACGGATTGTACTGTAATAGAGACTAAGCTGGTTTTGAACTTAATAACAGCTGCCAGGTTACTGGTGGCACAGTACTGGAAGAAGGAAGATCCACCTACTATTGAGGAATGGACATTAAAAGTTGTGCATTTGGCGGAAATGGCAAAAATTTCATCATACCTTAAAGACCATTCAAATGAGAGATATATATCAGAATGGAGAAAATGGATTGATTACATACAGAAGAAGTATCCGAATAAGAAGATTCATATAGCTTATGAATGAAATAATATTAAGTAGTTTATGTTTGTTTTTTCTGAGTTATAAGGAGTTAAGGACCTAGGGAGAATATGAAATGTAATAATTTGTTAGCACATTTTAGTTCTTGGTTTGTGAATGCTATACCCTGTGCTCGTTCTGGGAAGTCTAGGGAGGGGGGTGGGGGGAGGGAGGGGAAGGGAGGGTGGGAAGGGGAGGGGGGGTTGAGGGGGGAAGGGTGGGGGGGTGAAAATGTTTGTATTTTTCACAAAACTTTTCAATAAAAAAAAAGTCTTTGTCTGTAAGCAGGCATAAGATGAATCATGCAATGATCAGAGTGTCCCACAGCTGCTTGTGGTAAAGATCAATAAGCATCTTTTAATGTTGTGTAGCAATGGTCTAAAGTATTCTTGCCTCTTGTGAGACAATTGACATGCTGAAAATA
Organism: Pantherophis guttatus; assembly: GCF_059756535.1. Lineage (NCBI taxonomy): Eukaryota > Metazoa > Chordata > Lepidosauria > Squamata > Colubridae > Pantherophis > Pantherophis guttatus. The sequence continues at coordinate 126,226,341 of NC_142066.1, forward strand.
GCTCTTTGGTAGCTCTTTCCTTAAGTTGGCTTTGTAAAAAGCAATGGGAAGTGCATCTGGGTATTTAACTTCAGTTAGCTGAAGCTAACTAATCTAGTTAGCTAGAGAAGCTTGTGGAGAAACATACACAGCAATTAGGAGAAATGAGAACTCTTGTGGGGAATAGAATGGTTTGCAATTGATAATTAATGTCTCTAAGTCCACATCACTGAATTTCTTTAGTATAGTTATAACTCAGGACCAGCGGCTGTTAATATATAAACATAAGCCTCCTCCCTTCTTTTTACCAGATGTTTCTGCAATTCTGACTGCTCTTTGTATCTGAAATCCTGAGATATGCAGGCTGCTATCATCTATTGACTCAAGAGCCTTGATAGTACAGTGGTTTAGTGCACCCTGTTATTAACACAGCTGCCTGCAATTTCTGCTGGTTTGAATCTCTCCAAGGCTCAAGGTTGACTCAGCCTTCCATCCTTTCTAAGGTAGGTGAAATGAGGACCCAGTTTGTGGGGGCAATAAGCTGACTTTGTATAAAATATACAAAAGAATGAAGGCTATTGCTTAACGTATTGTAAGCCGCCCTGAGTCTCCAGAGAAGGGCGGCATATAAATCAAATTAAAAAAATTTTTTTTAGCAGGTTTCAGTAAAGCAGAGAGCTGCTTAGTTGTAAAAATCAGAATTGCATCTATTTAAAAGACATATTTCATCCATCTTATTAACGAGTGAATGTAAATTAGTCAGAAAGAGTGAAGGGAGAGGGGGTTTTATTCCACTTTTCCTTAGTCCTTTCTTCACCTCTGGCGTCTTCTCCATTTGTTTTTGTTTATCCATTGTTCAGAGGAAGTTGTTTCTTCCTGTGTTAGAAACTTTTATGCATTTGTAAAGATAGGGTGGTAGTGGTGGTGAAGTCACAGAAAGCTGTCCATTAAAGAAACATTGCTTAATGCTTAGTAGTTGGTCTCTTGATTATGAAATCCATAGTGAATCACGGAGAATGATAAAAATTAGAAAAACTATTAGGGAGCATTTCACCAAGGCTGCTATTGGTGGTGCCATCTTGGCATCAGAAAATACAGTAAAGACCGTAAAGACACCAGACCATTGTAAAAGCTGAACTTGTTAACAAAAAGAAAGGAGAAATAGATTGAATTTTTTGCATCTTATAATCTTACTTGGTGTTTTATATTAGGTTGACCACAGTTCTTGATATTTATGTTTAACTTAGAGATTAATAGCAATTTTAATTTTTACATAATATAATTATTCATTCTTCATTAAGAAATGAAGAAAGAAGATAAAGGAATAAAATATAAATGAATAAATAAGGAATTCACTAATTATAGCTTTTAAGTACATCATTAGTTATTAATCACTGAATAATTATATCATGTAAACAATTAAAATTGCTATTAATCTCTAAATTAAATATGAATATCAAGAATTGTGGTCAACCTAATATAAAACACCAAATAAGATTATAAATTTCAGAAAAATAATTCATTTCTACTTTCTTGGTGTTAACAAGCTCAACTTTTAAAATGGTTACTAGTAATCATATACAGTACGATCTTTTCCATGCTCAGTGTTCAGTGTCTTTATTGTATTTACAGTTTATAACTGTACTTACAAATTAAAGAGGTGTTCATGCTGATGAAGAGGAAACCTTGTTGAGTTCATTTCTTTTTGTATAATAAATGACCAAAATCCTCAAAATGTCTTTTAAATAATATTGAAATGAATACCTGGTTTTCTATCATTCCACAAAAATGTAGCTTATGCTTGAAACATATTGAATATATTCATAATTAAATATTTTATTGATGAAATGAAACTTTCTCATCTTTTTTCCTAAAAAATAATTTTATTGATTTTCAGAATATGCAACATACAAATGTAATCCAGTTATATTGGTTAGATAAAGAAAAAAAAAGAGACAAATAAATATTTGGGCTGATCATGATTATGGCAAAGCATCGTGTGATTGAACTTTTCTTGAAATAGTTTAGAAAATGCAGAGTTCCACAAGCAGTCAAATAATTGAAAAGATGAGCATCTAAGAGTGTTGGATTTTGGGATTTAAAGAAAAAAAAAGCATTTGATTCTGGTTGTATAAATTATCTAACTGCATAAAAAAATAAAGGTTAATTATCATTTTTAAAAAGGAAAATTAAGTACAAGAACTAGTTTCGCATATAACAGCAAGCTATGGCTTACTATGGTTTGTTGAATGAACTCCATTTGGCTGCATTCATAGAACATACAAAGAACTAAGCACATCATTTTAGTGTGATGTGTGAATGCCACACAGATTGCACCTCAGGGTGACTTGGATGAAATCCACTCTAATTAGAGGTGAGGATTTTCACAGAAGCAATGAAATAACTGACATTTTGGCAGTAACAGAGGAAAAAAATAAACCCTAAGCAATTGCAGCAAGAGTCTCATAATAGGCCTTTCATCATTGCAGGTTAAGGTGTCAGACTCCCAACTTAAGCTTCATTGTCTTATTTTTGAATTTCAACATTTGATCAAAGAAGACAGAGCAATGTATGGCTTGAAACAGCAGTGTTTGTACGGCCCTGTCTTTTTAAATTCTGCACATTTTATGTATACTGAGATGGAAGCTGCTTGAAATTTTAAAAGCGCCCACTGAGTTCTTCTAATTGATACAATAGATTGCTTTAGCCCTTGGAATACTTCCAAAATCTATAGAGTACAAAGGCAGACAAAAGTCATCTTTGTGTAGAAAGCCATCTCAGAAAGCATAGCACAAAATTGCCCTCATCTGTTCTCTTCACCCCACTTTAAAAAAGCTTTGGGAATCTATGATTTTTATTTGCCCTTGAGCATTTTGTTTTGGAAATAGATCTTATAGAGCATTTAGTTACAGTAATCCAAAAATAGAGGAAGAAAATTATATACCATTCTGTGGAATATATAGAACATCTCCTTTAGCTTGAAAAAATGATTATATTTTAAGTATTATTTTATATTTTAAAAGTTTACATATATCTGTTTAGGTTTCAACCCCCCCTCCCCGCCAACTTGCAATACTTCAGGCATCATAAGCTGTTTAGGAAAGTAACTAAGTTTGAGGACAGGTGTTTTATTTTTAATTGACTTTAAAAATAAAACACCTGTCTTTTCTCTTATTCCATAACCCTTTAAGATTTGGGCTTAAATAACAGAATAGCTATAGTTAAAAATGAATTGATGTGTTTTTGTAAGATATTTTCATAAATCCAGAATGGTTGGTAATGCTAATCAAATATAACCTGTGATACAATTCATATTCAGTAAATACGGAAAGTATTTGACAGCATTCATGAAAACTCTAGAAGGAACGCTATACATTTGTTTGAAGTCTTGATGATGTTTTGCTGTGTCAAAAATTACAAAGATAGGGATACTGAGAATTAACTAAGTTGCATTTGTGGGCTCACTTGTATGAACAAAAGTCCAGATTTTTGATCTGAAATTGCGATATGTGCAGGACACATTACTTAAGGCAGTGAAAGTGCTTGAGCATGCTTGCGCACCATTTGCATGAGTGGAACTTCATGTGTATGTGCTTGCCCATCTCACCCATGGCCTAGTTTCAAACAGGCCACAGCCCAGTAGTGGGCCATGGCCCAGCAGTTGGGGTTCCCTGATTTAAGGTATAATCAACAGCTGGAGTTAAATAGAGAAGCTTGGTGTTGCCAGTATATATGCCATTTAACTTTCATCAAATACTCAGTGCATTAATGGAAGAATAGCTCATATCTATAAGGACCCATCCTGCTCATTGCTGAAACTGTACATGACATTCAATCCATTTATGAACCTTTGAAAGATGTAATTTACTCATGTCCATGTCAAAAGGTCTTCTGATTGGAAATAGAGCTATCATATGGGAAATGGAGCAGGGACTTAGTGAAAACAATGCTCTTTTGACTTCACTGAGCATGGAAGGAATAAGAGTGCACAAAGTCTTCTGGGGTGAAGACTAGATATGGATTTCAAGCAAATACATATGGGCAAGACAAATACAGATGGGCAAGAGTAAAATCAATGCAGAAATGAAGTCAATCAACAGCCCTATTTTATTTCAACTCAACCAATTCTCATTACCAATGAATACCCTATCTCACTTTCTTATGTTATCCAACCTTGGCTTCAATTAGTAACTAAGAAAGGGACTAAGGATAACCAGAGTAAGTTTTGTTCATGAATAGAGCAATCCTCCGCATAGCAGAAAAACATGCCATTGAGTTCGGTACATCTGATTCCAATATTCCAATTCACATTTTTTTCATGAACAATACATAATTTAATATACGTACATAACAGATGGATGGAAGGAAAAATAGTTAGGTTTAATCTCTGCCAAATGCTATTCTACTTGTTAATGGAGGTCACAGCCCAAGGACTATTGACTTATGGAGGTGGAGGGGAGCTTTTAAAACTCTAAGATCTTAGTTTTATTGGTCTTTGAAGGACTTTCTGGGGAGGAAAAAAATGAGAAAAACAGTTAAGATGATATGCACAGTTTCTTTCTGCAAGGCAATTCCTTTAATTAGGGTTGTTGTTATTATTGTTGTTGTTATTATTATGCAGGGTTTAATTAAGGACAGCCAAACCAGAGGCAAGTCAGTATCCAGGTGTGTGCTCTTATGCAGATGATGTGCTGCCAAAAAGAATAAAAAGAGACTTAATTACCAGAATGATCAATCGAGTCAGGCAGGAGGAGAAATTGTATGGTATGATGGAAGCAGATTATTACAAAACAGCAACAGAGCTTAGCATATGAAGCAGGGAGAAAATGGGCCATTTTGGGAAGATAGCTGGTTGCCTCTTTTTTCTAAGTCCTAAGCAGCAAAATTATCTTTGCCATTTGCATTTTCATGTTATGAGAGCAGGATTATTCCAACCAAATGTGAGCCAAACCCAGATTGTGATGGGCAAATTCATTTCCAAAATGATAATTAAAAATGTGCAAATGTCCCGCCATGTCACCCTAAACTAAGACTAATTTTAAAACTTTAATGCAGTGGAAGAACCTGGTAGTCGTTGGACTAGTTTCTGAGATCCCTCAGATTTTGTTAGCAGGCAATTTATATTATAGGTCCTAGCTTGTCATGTGAGCAGGGAGTTAGAGACTTACAAATGTGATAAACTAAGATTATTATTATCTCTTTTATTCATTAAACATAGAAGTCAGTCAACTGAACATTTAAAAATGTCTTCTTCTTCTTCTTCTTCTTCTTCTTCTTCTTCTTCTTCTTCTTCTTCTTCTTCTTCTTCTTCTTCTTCTTCTTCTTCTTCTCCACCTCCTCCTCCTCCTCCTCCTCCTCCTCCTCCTCCTCCTCCTCCTCCTCCTCCTCCTCCTCCTCCTCCTTCTTGATTTAATGTTCAATTTGATTCCCAATCTGGGACTGGTAAAAATTTAACAGTTCAAGTTCAGGTCCTAACCAAGGACCTAGGAGCTGTTAAGGTAGCATCTGAGAAGATAGGGAATTCGAATAGGGTGTTTTTTTGCAAAGTCAGGATATTCAGGTCTAATAAGTTCAAAATTTCTATGTATCGAGGCAACACTTTGGGTATTGCTCCAAGGGCTCCTATTACTATTGGTACAATCATTGATTTCATCCATAATCGCTCAACTTCAATTTGCAGATTGTGCTATCTTGTTATTTTTTTTCTAGTTGTTTCTCTTCAATTCGTGCAATATCTGGTATTGCAATATCAAATAACCAGATTTTTTTCTTTTCCATAATAGTGATGTCCACCATATTGTGGGCCAGATGTTTGGATCGAAAATCCCACAAGATCTTGACTTGTTCATTTTCAAGAACTTTGTCAATTTGGTGTTCCCAGTAAATTTTGCTGCATTTGAACCCAAACTTCTGGCAAAGCTTCCAATGTATAATTCTGCCAAGTTGATCATGATGTTGTAGAGTTTGTGATATTTTTCTGCAGCCACTGATAATGTGATCCATTGTTTCATCTTTCTCATTCCATAAGTGGCATTTGCTGTTGTTATTGACATGTTGAATATTTGCTTTCATGGAATTGATCTGCAGGACTTGTTTGGGCAGCCAAAATGAAACCTTCAGTTTCTTCTTCAGCACCCCTGATCTCAACCATCTCCATGTTAGCTTTCTATCTCTCTTTCTTTCAATGTCATTCAGATATTGACTGTGCATAGACTTCTTTTCCCAGTTAGAAATTCAATGCTCAGTTGTTTCTTTTTGGTATTCTGCTTTCAATCTCACTGTTTTCAAGATGTTTTCCTTGTTCATCTACTTCAGCAGAGGCTGTTTTTTATGTAGTCATTTAAGCCTTTTAAGGCTTAAATCTAAGTCTTTCACAGTTTGTTTCACCTGTAAGAATCCTCTGCTACCATGAGATCTAGGCAAGTACAATTGATCAATATCACTTTTTGGGTACAGAGTATGGTGCAATGTCATTAGGGTTTTGTTTTGTTTTTTTGTCTTTCAATCCAAGTTACCAAGTTCTAGCTGACTCCAATCAATTATTCTAGCTGAGTATCGTATTATAGGCACTCCCCAGGTGTTAATTGCCTTTATGATACTTCCTCCACTTAACTTTGATCTCAAAATTTTCTGGACTCGCTTTATATATTTTGTGAAAGTAGCTGCGTTGACTTGGTTGTGCAACAAGTCAGAGGCTTTCAAACTCCTAAGTACTTCTACCATTCTTTTGGTGTTACTGCTTTTATCAACTCTCCATTATTTAATTTAATTTAATTTAATTTAATTTAATTTCCAATTTATATACCGCCCTTCTCCCTGAGGACTCAGGGCGGTGTACAGCCAAGATAAAAAACATAGAATACAAATATTAAAAAACATTTAAAAATATATATAAATTTTGGCCCAAAAGTTAAGAAATCACAGACTGATTAAAAGAATTTAATAATTTCTTCTTAAGCCAACCTGGCTTGCTGGAAAAGATGGGTTTTAAAGGAACGACGGAAGGCATTGAGGTCATGGATTCTCCTTATCTCCGGGGGCAACTGATTCCAGAGGGTGGGAGCCCCCACCAAGAAGGCCCTCCCACTACATTGTTTGGCTGTTGGCACCCTGAGGAGGCCCTCTCTGTGGGAGTGCACGGGTCGATTGGAGGTCGTCGGTAGCAGCAGGCGGTCTCGTAGATAGCTAGGCCCTATGCCATGGAGCGCTTTAAAGGTGATAACCAACACCTTGAAGCGCACCCGGAAGACCACCGGGAGCCAGTGCAGCTCGCACAGGAGCGGTGTTACATGGGAGTGCCATGTTGCTCCCATCACTACCTGTGCTGTTGCATTCTGGACCAGCTGGAGGCTCCGGGTGCTCTTCAGGGGGAGCCCCATGTAGAGAGCATTGCAGTAGTCAAGGCGAGAGGTGAGGAGGGCATGAATGACTGTGCACAAGGAATCCCGATCGAGAAAGGGCCGCAACTGGCGAATCAGGCAAACCTGATAAAAGGTCCCCCTGGTAACAGCCATCAGATGTTCCTCTAAAGACAGTTGCCTATCCAGGAGGACTCCCAGATTGCGAGCCCTTTCAGTGGGGGCCAAAGACTCGCCCCCAATAGTCAGTGATGGAGTCAACTGACTATATTGGGATGCCGGGAGCCACAGCCACTCAGTCTTGGAAGGGTTGAGCTTGAGCCTGTTCCTCCCCATCCAGATCGGTACAGCCTCCAGGCACTGGGACATCACTTCAAGGGCATCGTTGGGGTGGCCTGGGGTGGAGATGTACAGCTGGGTGTCATCAGCGTACTGACATAAATGTTGAACAGAAGGGGCGAGAGGACCGATCCCTGCGGCACTCCACAAATGAGAGGCCTCGAGGTCGACCTCTGCCCCCCTGCCAACACAAACTGCGACCGGTTGGAGAGAAAGGAGGAGAACCACCGCAACACAGTGCCTCCCACCCCCAACTCTTCCAGCCGGTGCAGCATGATACCATGGTCAATGGTATCAAAAGCCGCTGAGAGATCTAATAGGACCAGAACAGAGGAACAACCCCTGTCCCGAGCCCTCCAGAGATCATCCACCAACGCGACCAATGCAGTTTCTGTGCTGTGCCCAGACCTGAAACCCGACTGGAACGGATCTAGATAGGATGTTTCCTCCAGGAATTGCAGAAACTGTCGCGCGACCACACTCTCAACAACCTTCGCAATGAAGCGAAGGTTAGAGACAGGACGATAGTTAGCCAATATTGCCAGATCCAGGGACAGCTTCTTGAGGAGAGGCCTCACCACCGCTTCTTTCAGGGCAGCGGGGAAGTGACCCTTACTCAGCAAAGCATTAATGATGCCCTGGAGCCAGCCTCGTGTAACCTCCCGGGAAGCCAGTACCAACCAGGAGGGACACGGGTCCAATAAACATGTGGCCGCACTAAGTCTCCCCAAAATCCTGTCCACATCATCGGGAGTCACAGCATCAAACTCCTCCCAGATAACATTCTCAAGACTGTTCCTCGTCACCCTGCCCTGATCTACCCAGTCAGAGTCCAAATCCCCCTGGATCTGAGCGATTTTGTCATACAGGTATTGTCCGAAATCCTCCGCCCTGCCTTCTAAGGGATCCTCCCGCACTCCCGGATGGAGCAGGGAGCGGGTCACCCTAAACAGGGCGGCCGGACAATTCTCTGATGACGCAATAGAGGCGGAAAAGTAGTTAGACTTTGCCACCTTTAGCGCCACTAGGTAGGCCTTAATATGCGACCTTACCAGTGTTCGGTCAGATTATTATTATTAAGTTCAAACCCATCATCTTCAATAATTTTTCTTCTCTTAATAGCAATTGTTGCACATTTGTCAATGCCAAATTGCATTTCAATGTCTCTGCTAAACTCCTCAGTGCTTTTCAGCAGTGAGATCAATTCAGCTTTTGTTTTCCCACACAGTTTTAAATCATCCATGTAGAGCAAATGGGAAATTTTCAATCCTTTTTTAGCCAATTATAGCAACAATTCATTTTGTTCAAAATGCTTATTATCTCATTGAAAGTACAAATAACAGAGGTGACAATAAGTCACCTTGAAAGATCCCTCATTAGCTCTTAGCTTCACCAAGTTCTGCACAGGCCATCAACTTAGTTTACCTTCATAGAAGTCTTCAGGAATTTCTGGATATTGCTACTAATTCCAAAAATGTCTAAGCATTTCTCCATTGAGAGTGGAGACAGCAGCCAGTGTGGGTAGTACTCGCCCAATCAGATTGAAGGACTGAGTCTGCCAATAATTATTAGTCCCACCCTTGTTGCCGGGCAGGCCAGCTTTTGACTCAGTCCTTCAGTCTGGACTGGCGTGTGGGTCTCTAGCTCTCTCTCTATTTTTCTACAATTGAGTTCTCTGACTTGGATTTCTGGTATTTTCGATCTGGCTTGTTTGACTACATTTTTCTGCCTTTTCCCTTGGACTCTGGTTGCCTTTGGACTGTACTGTGAGTTAAATTTAGCTTGTAGCCGGGACTGTTACTGACTGCTGTTTGAAGGAGGAGTTTTTCCTCCCTTCAGGGTGATTCCCTTGGGGAGGGTTATTCCTTGGAGATGCGTGAGGGATCGTTTGGCTCCCTGCTCTGCCTTCTGGCTGCTTTGGATCTCCGGCTGCCTTTTTTGCCATTTTTTTCGTGCCGTTTGAGCAGCGACGGCCATTTTGTTGCTTCCCACTTTGTTTGGAGCTCCTTCCCTCTGCCTACCTTCGTTCGGCTCCTGGTTGGTTTTCCTGTTGGACTTGCTCTTTGAACTTGATCTGGTCGAACTTGGAGCCTCTGGCTGCTTTCTCCCTTTATTGACTGTTTCCTGCCCAGCGTTCCTGAGCTAGCGGCTTCCCGGCTGTCCCCAGCGCTTGGATCGGTGGTTTGACAGTTCACCCGACTATCAGCTGAGCCTCGGTCTGTGGAGTTTTCGCGCTCCTGCCGCCTTTGTCAGTGCTGCATTCTGCGGTGCCTCCTGGCTATCGAACTACTCCATGGAGCTTTGCGCTCCCATTTGGTGGCATTTGGGCAACTTGGCTCTCTGGGCAAGTTATTTGCACCTGTCAGTGCTATCCGCCATTTTGGATTTTGTTGGAGGCACAGCGGCCAGTTTGTGGAGCTTTTGCGCTCCCTTTGCCTCTCCTGCCTAATCTCAAGTACACAACAGGTTATTGGTGGAGTTTCCGTGCTCCCCATCTTATTAGTTGGCCTGTGGTTTGTGACCTTGCCTGCAATCGGCCAATATGCCGAAGGTCCTGTCTAAGTCAAAGCACGGTTGGAAGGCCGGCTCTAATATTCATGGACAATCAGATTATTCATCTGTTACCCACCAAACTTCCACCCAGACCTCTAACGAGCCGTCACGTCCTACTCAGCTTTTGCGCTCTCTCCACAAGGGCCACAAGCATAGCACTACCACCTCCAGGGTGGAGATGTCATGAGTGTTTTCAGGATTGCTGTTGAAGTGGTTCGGGAATAACGAGAGGCACAACCAAGCAAGTGACAACAGCTCTTTAATTTACAGTGAGACTTCAGCGAAAACTCAGAGGCTGCAGCCCTCCTTATATACAATCCTGGAGGCACTGTCAGCCAATCAGAAACGTAGGCAGGTTTGAAACTCCCGCTCAAAAGTATCAATACATAACACCCCTCCCTTCCCAGAAGGCACTGTCATTCAAAAATTTACATAAGTACACACAAAATCTCGCAGGTGCCCAGGGCGAGTTCTCGTCCTAGTTGACCTGCGCAGTTCAGTGTTTGGTGGGGCATCGAGCTGGTCGGAGGGACTTTCTGTCTCTCCCGGCTCCGCCAATGGAACCTCCTGGATTTTGTCCGGGGCGTGGTTATCCCCGGTTGGGAGTGGCGACTCGCTGGGGCGGCGCTGGAACCAGGGCTTGTCAGCTAAGTATTCTCGCGAACCCGGGCTTGAGTTAGCTGTTTTGGGAAAGTTGTTATAGTTAGGCTCGGATATGTCTAAATTTATGTTTGCTTCGCCGACTACCCTTTTTCTCAGCTGGTCTATGTGGCGCTTCCAGAGTCTGTCTACCCCTACATCCACCGTATAAGATTTCGGGCCCGTTATGCCCACTATGGTTCCTGCAACCCATAGAGGTCCGCTGGCATAGTTGCGAGCGAACACCGGGGACCCAACCTGAAACTGTCTTAGTCCGGAGGTCTCTCCCTTGAAATTTTCGTGTGAATAATTGGGGTGAAGCCTATCTAACATGCACCGGAGCTTCCTGCCCATGAGGAGCTCTGCTGGGCTTCTCCCTGTGGCTGTGCATGGTGTGGCATGCTGGACAGCTAGGAATTGATCTATCCTGGCCTGCCAGTCCCCGTTATCTAGTCTGGATAGGGCCTCTTTGGCCGTTCTTACAAAACGTTCGGCCAATCCATTAGAAGCCGGGTGGAACGGGGCCGATAGGGCATGGCGGATGCCCAGTCCGGCCAAGTATCCCTCGAACAGGGTTGCTGTGAACTGAGGCCCGTTGTCAGATACTAGGGTATCCGGTAGGCCATGTGTGGCAAACAGCTTGCGAAGGGCTTTAATGACAGCCTCGGCTGTGGTAGAGGGCATTAGAATGATTTCAAGCCATTTCGAAAAGGCATCTACTACAATTAAAAACGTTTGCCCATGGAAGGGGCCAGCAAAATCAATATGGATCCTCCCCCATGGCCCTTTTGGTTTCTCCCACTCTCGGATGGGCGCTACCGGGGGATCGGGCCGAGACTCCTGGCAGGGTCTGCACTTCCCCACCCACTCAGAGATGACTTGGTCCATGTTGGGCCACCATACGTAACTGCGGGCTAAACTTTTCATTCTGACAATGCCCGGATGCCCTTCGTGCAGCAATTCTAAGACCCTCATTCGTAGTTTCGTTGGCACTACCACCCGATCACCCCACAACAAACAACCACCTTGCGTAAACAGTTCGTTTCATTTGTTTACAAAACCTTGATAGTCCCCCCCCCGTCCACCTTGACCGGCCACCCTTTTAGCACCCACCCCATCACAGTACGAATGATCGGGTCCCTGGCTGAGGCTTTAGCCACTTCGGCAGAGGAAATAGGTCCCAAAGTTAATGTGTCCAGTAGAAGGACGGAGGCCTCAGGTGTTGGATTGGTCAGTAAGTCAGGTAGGGGACAGCGGCTGAGGGCATCCGCGTGACCCAGGGTCCGTCCAGGTCGATGTACAAGCTGGTATGAATAGGCCGAAAGAAAAATAGCCCATCTAGTCAAGCGTGGGGACAGAGCAGAGGGGGTGGGCCTGTCACCTGCCAAAAGTCCTAGCAAGGGCCGGTGATCAGTCACAAGTTCGAATTGCCGGCCAAATAGATATTCGTGGAACTTTTTAACCCCCGCAGTTGCAGCCAGAGCCTCTCTGTCCAATTGGCTATAGTTTCGCTCTGCGCTTGACAGGGTGCGAGAGTAAAACGCAATGGGCGCCTCTAGGCCCTTCGGAAGTCTATGGCCCAGGACGGCACCAACTCCTACGGGGGAGGCGTCACAAACCAATACAAGCGGTAGCACTGCGTTGTATTGGATTAGGAAACTGTCTTCTGATAGAAGTCTCTTAACTGCCTCAAAAGCGGCTGCTTGTGGTTTCCCCCAGACCCATGGTACATTCTTCCCCAATAGTTTGTGTAGGGGATCTGCGACGGTAGCTTTGTCCTTCAGGAACATTGAGTAAAAATTGAGCAGTCCAAGGAAGGCTTGGAGCTCAGCTTTGGTCTTGGGGGCAGGTGCGCTCTTAATTGCTCTCACCTTGCTTTCGGTAGGGTGGATGCCTGTGCCGTCCACCCTGTACCCCAAAAATTCAACGGAGGGGACAGCGATCATACATTTATTTTTTTTTAACCTTAGTCCCGCTTCCCTAAATCTGGAAAGGACGTTCCTTACTCTGTCCCCTAACTGACGTTCGTCCTGAGCGCTGACTAGAACGTCATCAAAATAGGGCACCACTCCGGGAAGCCCTTGCAGAAGGCGCTCCATGGTGCTTTGAAACAGGCCGGGTGCGACGCTCACCCCAAACTGGAGCCTGGTGCATTTGAATGCACCCCTATGAGTAACAATCGTTTGTGCCTCTGCCGTGGCATCATCAACTGGTAATTGTTGATAGGCCTGAGCCAGGTCTAATTTGGCAAAAAATTTTCCGGGCCCCAGGGAGTGTAGTAGATGGTGTACGATCGGCACCGGATAGGCGCTCGGCTGCAAAGCCTTGTTGATCGTGCACTTGTAGTCGGCGCAGATTCTAATTGAGCCGTCAGACTTTACTGGGGTCACTATAGGGGTTTCCCACTTTGCATGGTCAACGGGAACCAGCACCCCTTGTTTAATCAGTTTGTCCAGTTCCGCATCGATCTTTGGTTTCAATGCGAAAGGCACCCGTCTGGCCTTGAGTCTTATTTGGGCTACGTTGGGGTCTAAATTAAGGGAGATAGGGGTCCCCACATACTTGCCCAACGTGTCCCCGAAAACGTCCTGGAACTCTGTCAGGAGACTGTCTTTTAACGATGACTTGAGCATCTGGTGGACGCCGGTGAAACCCATGCCGAGGGCTCGGAACCACCCCATGCCGAGAAGGCTGGGAAGCTGCTTCATGACGATGGTCAGTGGCAGGTCTCTTTCGTAGTCTCCGTAGGTGACTCGGAACGTGCCCACGCCTTCGAGGGGGACTCGGTTCCCCTGGTAGTCTAGGATGCGAGAGTCTGAGAGCTGGTCCTTCCGGAATGACGGCAGGAGGGTCTTTAGGGTCGCCCAAGACATTATGGAGAGAGCTGATCCGGTGTCGATCTCCATTGAGCATGGCTTGCCGTTGATTTCGACCACCGTGCTGACTTTGTCCTCGATTTCCGCGCTGGCCTGGTCTATGTGAATGCTGCGGCCATCTCAAGGTTCAAATTCGCGCCGTTTTTTCGCGCCGCCTTCTCTCGTTGGTTGTTTCTGGCGCGTTGATTCTGGTTGGCTGCGGCGCTCACGTGGTTGGTGTTTTCTGGGCAGAATGGCTCTACAGACTCGCGCCAAGTGCCCTTTTTTCTCGCAATGCCTGCAACTAGCCTCCCTATATTTGCAGGACAGTCTGTCATGGTGCCCTCCACAGCTGGGACAGCTTCGCCGGGGGCTGCCAGTGTCCTTTCTCTGGTGCTCCGTTTGGAAGACATCTTCATCCGACTCGGACTCCGAGCTGGATCCGGCGTCTTCTCTGTGCACCGGGGCAGACTTGGGGTTGTCTTTGCTGGTCAGCGGACGCTGCAGCGTTTCTGCGGCTTTTGTGGAGGCTTCATGAGCCCTGGCCTCGTCTAGGGCTCCAGCAAGCGTTAAATCAGGCTTGGCGAGCAGGCGCCGTTGCAGCCTAATGTCCTGGACACCACAGATGAGTTGCTCAAGCAACGCATCGTCCAAGTCCCTATAGTCGCAATGGGTTGCGGCTTTTCTCAGGCTGGCCATGTATGCCTGACCGGTTCTCCCTCTCCCTGTACGCGCTGTCTGAGTTGGTATCGTTGCACGAACTTGGAGGGCACGGGAGCGTAGTGAGCCCGGAGCGTGGCCATCAGGGTGTCCCAGGAAACGGTCTGGACCGGCGTTGGCTCGCACAGTGACTCTGCCATCTCGAACACGTCCGGTCCGCAGTGGTTTAGGAAGAGGGCCCTCTTCCGATTAGCGGAGAGCCCTTGCATGTCGCTGGCTTCGAGCGAGCATTCGAACCTCGTCAGGTACGAGACCCATTTTTCGCGGGTTGGATCAAAAGGCTTGGGCGGAACGTAGGCAGACATGTTCGGTATGCCTCCTGTAGTTCGCCTCGTCGCCTAGCTGAAGCTCGTGGTCTCACTGGTTCGCTTTGTTGTGACCTCAATCCCACCTTCGTCGCCAATGAAGTGGTTCGGGAATAACGAGAGGCACAACCAAGCAAGTGACAACAGCTCTTTAATTTACAGTGAGACTTCAGCGAAAACTCAGAGGCTGCAGCCCTCCTTATATACAATCCTGGAGGGACTGTCAGCCAATCAGAAACGTAGGCAGGTTTGAAACTCCCGCTCAAAAGTATCAATACATAACAGCTGTGGCTACTTGATCAGTCACAAACAGTATGGTTTCAATCAAGCCATCTCCTGTTTGCAATTACCTGCAAGCCTTCCCCTCCCCATATAAGCAAGGACCTTTTCGCTTGCTACTTGGGCCTAAACACTGTTTTAGGCCTAGATGCAAGAGCTCTTGCTGGAAGCTGCAAGCAGAGCTCAGTGCAACATCGCAGATGGGAGGAGAAGCACAGATAAGGACTCCAGACGCTGTTGCAGAGAAACTCCTATGGATGCTTGCCTTTTGCTGTTTTGAAGCACGCAAGCTATCATCGGGACTGCTGTTGCTGGACATTCTTCCTCCCACAAACTTCAAGCTACGTTTGCTGTTTTGAACTGTTTTTACTTCAGGTGACTTTTAGCTGTGAAGTTTGTGCTGCCGCCCTTCTACTACCTCGATGATGTATCGACACCGAAGCTGCTTATCTTCATGTTAGCTTTATTCTCTTGTGAACTGTTTCGGTATTGTGGAGAGGAATCTAGGGAGATAGCCTTGCTTCACATAACCAAGATAAGACTTTGTTTTTAATGTGCTTTCTTAAAGACATAGTGCTTTTTAAACATTTTAAAGTAAATTATATTTTTACACAAGACTCCTCTGTCAGATTTATTTCAGTCCTAGTGCGTTTTCTCATGAGCTGGTTCCAGGTCCGGGGGACCCCTCAACCCCATTCCCTAACAGGAGAAGTGCAGGGACAAGGTTCTCACGCATCTTTGTGATAAGGCTAGCGGCAATCTACTGTCTGCAGTAGCGACACCACCTGTGAATCCGAAGGCCTCAGATCCTGTGTGGGAGCCTCGTCCGGCTACTCCGGACCAACTTTCTCTTCGGGATTGTCCTGTTACTATTTCCACTACGAACTTGTGGGACGCTGATTCTTCTGCACCGTTGGCCGCTCCACTTCCTGAAGGGGCGCACCATGCTTCTCCGCCACCTCAGGTTCCTGCTCCTTCTTCGGAGGCCCTGGCTTGCCCACTTCTTCCTGGCCAGATGCAAAAGTTAATTGAGGCTGCAATACAAAAGTCACTGGCGGCTGGCCTTCATCCTCCCAGCATTTCTGGTTCCATACGGTTGGTTTCACCTGACCAACCACGCTCTTCAGATCACGCGCCAGCTGAGGCTCCTGCATCTCCCTCGCGCTCATACGCTAGTCATATCTCTACCTTGTCTGAAGCCGACTATAGTGACTCCGGTTTGTCGGATGATGAAAACCTCCCGCTGGATCAACCGGTGTTTTCCAGTCTCTTCCCTCAAGCCTTATTCAAGTTGCTGCTCTTCAAGGCTGTGAACACGGCTCAGCTCTCCTCCCCAGTGGCTCAATCTGCAGCTTCCTGTTCCCCCTGGAACTTTGGATCTTATGTTTGCAGAGCTGGTTAAACCGGTCACGGCTATATCTACTCCTCCCCTCTTCTTGGACATCATGAAACGACAGTGGTCCTCGCCGGGCTCGGCCCCCCTCTTCTTCTACTGACCGTACAAATTTTCACATTGCTTCAGAGCTAGACTCTCTCCTGCAACTCCCGTTGGTGGATGCCCCGGTAGCTGCGCTCTTGCCTAATGCCAACATTCCGGGGGACACCGATGAAGGCTTGCGACCCAATGAACGACGTTCTAACTTAGTCCTCCAGAGGGCACATCAAGGCACGGCATGGGCGATCAGGGCCGCTTCTACAGCGTCCTTCTTCAACTGCACCACCTTGCTATGGCTACGCCAATTGCAAGAAAAGTTGTCACCTGAGGATGTTCGAGTCAAGCAGGACCTTAATAAGATCGTGGTGGTGGTCCAGTTTTTGGTGGACGCAACCCTTAACGCCGCTCATTTTGCTGCCAAACCGTTGGTCTCTTCAGTCACTGCTTGTCATTTAGTCTGGCTCCGTCATTGGCAGGCGGATGCCAGACATAAGTGGCGCCTAGCTTCCATTCCCTTTGGGGGGTCACGCTTGTTTGGGGACGCTTTAGAGCCCTTTCTGACTGAAACTAGGGACAAGAAGAAGGTGCTGGCGGCAGCGTATCGCAGAGGGGACTCCCGTTTCTCTCCGTATCCCTCGCGGCCCCAATTTCGAGGTGCTGATGTGGGGAGTTCCTCCTCCTCGGCCGTACAATAATTTTGGCAGGCAATGAGGCTCTCAAGATAAGTCCTTTTGGGGCAGATCCTTTGGATTTAAACGGCCCTTTCGGGGGGGGAGGAGGTCGTTCCATCCAACGCTGGTGCTGATTGCATCACCGATCCTCCTATAGGCGGCAGATTGGCCCTCTTTGCCATCATTTGGAAGTGGTCCATATTGGACAAGTGGGTCCAGGCCATCTTATGATCAGGGCTGGCCATTGAATTTCTTTCCACCCCTCCGAACACCTTTGTCTGCTGCCCGCTTTCTCGTAACATTGAATGGAGGTCCCTTATGGACTCAGCAGTTCAGCACGTCCTGGCCATCAGGGCTATTCAACTGGTGTCATCTGGTCAGGAGCATTAGGGTTTCTATTCCCAGGTATTTCTTGTGCCCAAGTCTTCGGGGGGTTGGGGGGTGGCGACCCATTCTGGACCTAAAACGTTTGAACAGGTATGTTGTGTACCATAAATTTAAGATGCAATCTTTGAAAACTATCCTAGACGGTGTCCGGAGGGGCGATCTCCTCTCTTCCATAGACCTTACAGAGGCCTATTTGCACATCCCTATCCTCCCTTCCCATAGACAGTTTTTGAGATTTTGTTATGGGGGTGTGCATTACCAATACAGGGCTCTGCCCTTTGGTATGTCCTCCACTCCCCGTACCTTTACGAAGGTGTTGGCCTCCTTGGAGGCCTTTCTTAGACTCCGTTCAGTTAGACTTTTGTGTTACCTTGATGATATTCTAGTATTATCTCCCTGTGCCCCACAAGCCGCTCTAGATGTTTGCCTTATTGTTGAAACTCTGGCAGCTAATGGTTTTTCAATTAATTTGGAAAAGAGCCATCTCTCTCCCTCCACTAGCTTGGTTCATTTAGGGGCCCTGATTGACTCAGTTCAGGGCAAGGTTTTTCTCTCTCCCAATAGACAGGACAGCTTGTGACAGTTAGTCTCCAAGACTGAGGGGTGTCGTGCCATCTCCCCCTATGTTTTATCGCAACTTTTGGGGACGATGATTTCTGCCATATCCATAGTTCTCTGGGCACAGCTGCATGCCTGGGAACTTCAATGGTTTCTCTTACTGTTGCAGAAGGCAGGCAGAGGCACTTCGTCCAGGCTGATTCCAGTTCCTCCTGCGGTACGCAGGTCCCTCTGGTGGTGGCGTTCCCCTGCTCTCACAGCGGGTTGCTTCTTTCTCGAGCCCCAGAGGGTGGTGGTGACGACAGACGCCAGCCTTCTCGGCTGGGGGGCTCATTGCCAAGGCCATCTGGCTCAAGGAACATGGACCTCCACGGAGTCTCATCATCCGATCAATTGGTTGGAGCTGCAGGCTGTCTTCCTCGCGCTGAGGGCGTTTCGTCACCTTGTTTCCAGAGCCCACGTTCTCATCCTGATGGACAACATTGCTGCCAAAGCGCACTTGAACAGGTTGGGGGGCACCAGGTCGAGGTCCCTCCTAATGGTGGTGATGAAATTGGGACTCTGGGTGGAGCGCCACCTCTTCTCCCTGTGGGCAGAGCACATATCCGGTGTGGAGAACTCTCAAGCGGATTGGCTGAGCTGAGCTGCCGTCGGGTGGACAATGCGGAGTGGTGCCTTTTCCAGGAACTGTCTCTTCGGTTTGGCACTCCGATTGTTGATCTCTTTGCGACGCATGTGAATGCGCAACTTCCACGGTTCTTCACCCAGTATCCAGATCCTTATGCAGCCGGCGTCGATGGTCTATGGACCCCATGGCCGGCAGGTCTCCTGTATGCCTTTCTCCCGACGTCCCTCCTTCCCAAGGTCATCAGCAAGATCTTGTTTGAGCGGGCGGAAGTGGTCCTTGTGGCCCCTCATTGGCCCTGGTTTGCAGACCTTGTCTCCCTCTCAGTGGCCCCATCTTGGCGCATCCCTCTCGGGGACACCCTCTCCCAGGGCGCTCTGACTCACCCGGACCTGTCCTGGCTCAATCTGACCACTTGGCAGTTGAGCGGAGCATATTGAGGGCAGCGGACATTCCAGCGGACGTTTTTCGGACATTGCAGGCCTCACGCCATTCTTCTACGGACTGCATTTATTCTGCCACCTGGTGGACCTTCTGCTCCTGGTGTTCCCGAAATGGCGTGCCCTCTCTTCACCCTCTATTGTGAACATTCTGGTATTTTTGCAGGAGGGCCTGTCCCAGGGTTTCTCTCCCAATACCTTACACCAGCAGGTGGCTGCATTATTTTCTGTGCTTGCCTGCGGTTCCTTGTCATCCTTGGCCCAGCATCCTCTGATCTGCCACTTTCTCCATTGTGCCACGAACTTGTGCCCTCCCGTGCTACATAGATACCCTACTTGGGATGTCCCACTGGTATTGGAGTTGCTTATGGGCCCTCCATACAAGCCATTGCAGACTACTAGTCTCAGGCTACTCTCCTGCAAGGTTGCCTTCTTGGTGGCCATGACCTCGGCCTGCCACATTTCAGAAATCACGGCATTGTCCACCCGTTCTGATCTTTGAGTATTCCACATGGACCGTGTGGTCCTACGCTTGGACCCTACCTTTGTGCTGAAGGTCAATTCTGTTTTTCACCATTCACAGGAACTTATAATGCCTAATTTCTGCCCTCGACCTTCTCACCCACGGGAGCGATGTTGGCACTCCCTGGATGTCAGACGAGCGTACGGATCTACCTTAAGAGAACTGCTTCCTTCCGCCAATCGGAATCGCTCTTCGTCTCCTTCTTACCTGTCTCCCAGGGATGCAAAGTCTCGTCACCTACCATTGGTTGCTGGATTCGACAGACTATTGCTTCGGCCTACGACCTTCGTTCACTTCCGCGTCCTTCTTGATTGACTGCTCATTCCACCCACAGCATGGCTACGATGGCAGCGTGGGCAACCCAGGCTCCTTTGTTTGAAATCTGCAGGACTGCCACGTGGACTTTGCCTGTTCCCTTCATACGACACTATAAAGTGGACCAGTTTGCGTCGGCAGAGGCCGCGTTTGGATGGCGGGTTCTCCAGAGGGTCGTTGCCAGGGAAGGTATTGCAGACCAGCTGGGTTCCCCCCGGAGTTAGGGACAGTGAACTTGGGTATGTCCCACAGTAGCTGCTGTCTCCACTCTCAGTGGAGAAGGGGCGTTGGTCCTACCTGACACGCTCCTTCTCGTTGAGTGGAGACAGCAGCCAGACCCTCCCTTCGTCAGGCTGGTCCTTCCTGTTTCCTGCTCCTTTCTACTTACCTGTGTTTCCTTCTTATCCCACACACCGAGTCTGTCTCTCAAGTCTTCGCCAAAAGCTGGCCTGCCCAGCAACAAGGGTGGGACTAAGAATTATTGGCAGACTCAGTTCTTCAATCTGATTGGGCGAGTACTACCCACACTGGCTGCTGTCTCCACTCAACGAGAAGGAGCGTGTCAGGTAGGACCAACGCCCCTTCTCAATCCAGCTGTGTGGAACAGAATCAAATGCTTTCTTATAATCAATCCAGACCATGAACAAATTTGTACATTTTTTTATTTGAATTCTTCAAATCTAATTTATCAATCATCAGTTGGTCTTTGGTTCCTATTGAATATTTGCACCCTTTCTGTTCTAGAGGCAGCAATCTTTGTTTTCTAGATATCCTTTTTGTATAATTTGTATGTTGTTGGCAGGCAACTGATTGGCCTCTAATTTTCAGGTTTATTTCTCTTTTCTACATCCTTCTGAATAAAAAAAGTTATTTCAGTTCTTAGCCATTTTTCAATTTCTGGTATATCCAGAACCTGATTCATCTGGTTGCTAATCTTGCATGTAAATTTGTTAATGATTTCAACTGGACTAAATAATATATAAACCAGAGACATTTCAGTTCTTGACCTTCTTTGCTTGTTTTTGCACCATTTCTTTTGTTATTTGAACATCTTCCATTCTTGATCCACTTTGTAGTCCCATTGTGTTTCTTACTATTTTCCTACAAGTTCTTCCAAAATTTCAGGGTATTTTCTTTGTTAGGTTTTTCACTTGTAGTAGTGCCATGTCCATTTTCAAGGGTGTTATAGAAATGATGCAGGTTCACTTGAAATTGTGAGTTTTGCTGGAACTGTGTTAATTGGTTATCATATTGCTTTATTTTCTCTGCAATAGCTACAACTCTTTGTTTCAGCTGTTCAAACACAACTACAATTTCCTTGTTTTCCAGATTATAGCTTGTTATCAGGCTAATTCTGATTTTTTTTTTATTCTTCAGGCTTCTTGTCTCAAATTCTTCACATTACTTAAATCCAATCAAATTTTCTTTATTTTTTAACTCCAGACAGATTTATCACTTTGATTTTCCCTTCTTATTTATTTTATTTTTTCAATTTTCAAGCCTAATTCTTCAGTAGTGGTATAAACTCCTGAATACATTAGCTGGTTTGTTTGAGCTAATGTTTCTGTTGGAATAATCTGGGCAGTTTCATTCATATTCTTCAATAATTTAGCCAAACTTCTCTTACTAACTTTATTTAGTTTTGGCAATCAAATTATTTCCATCTGAGTCTTAATGTTCTTAGCTAGTTTGGCTCTTGCTGTTGGTTCTTCAAGATCTAATCCAGCTCTTGCTTCTTGTTCCTCATCCACTTCTCTGATTTCCTTCCTTTTTTCCACTGCATGTTGTTCCACTTCTAAATTATCAGTTGCACTTGAGTCTTGATCTTGTTCTGCTTACAATCTATTGTAATTCTGCATTAGTGAGGAGCTTGTGCTTCAAAATAACATGCCTCTGGTCCATAAATGTTTCATTTGTTTCCCTATCTAAGTAATTCTCTTTCCAGATCAGGAACATGCTCTTTTGAAATCTATGTTTTGTTGGCTCAGATCTATAATAAGCTTCCATAATTGAGTACTTTTCTTCCTTTAGCCAGATATTTTGTTTTTTTTTTTTCATTCATCTTATAGTTGCCTGCCAACTCCATACCCTGGTTGCCTAGCAGAGTCAGCTGAGCCCTGTGGAATATTTTTCATTGAATACTAGGAGCCATAGTGTTCAATGCGAGTCTTGTTGAGCCCAGCAACACTCAATCTGGCATAGAATTCACTTGATATGTTTTCACCATTGTTAAATGGGTTTGGACCCATTTAACAAAGCACACAAGTCTCCCACCACCATGACAAGGTAAAGCTCCTTGGGGGGTTGTTGTTGTTGTCGTCATCGTCGTCATCATCATCATCATCTGGAATTGTTACAATAGCTAGGAGGCCCCAATGATGCAGAAGTTGGCAGTTTGGCTGCCAATTTACCTGTTATAGGACATGCTCGTGTGCTTCCTAAGGTGCACCACAGGAAGGCAAGCTAGTTTTCCCCAGAAAGAAAGATGAGTTGCTCTTCCTGCAGCAGCATCCTAGGCCCCCTCCCTTCTCCTGAGCTGCCTCATAAATGGGTGCCACAACTGGGAATTTGATTTCCTGCATGAAGCACCAAGTTGTCTCTCACTGAAGTGGTATCTATTTATCTACTCATTTAGAACATCCTTTTGAACTGTTATGTGAACAGAAGTTGAACGGGTGACAGGAGCTCACCCTGCCATATAGCGCTAGAACTCAAACCGCTGGAGCAGAGACCATCTCCAGTATCATTAAGCCACTGGATTACCAGATTGAAAGAAGAATTGTCAGAAATCAGGACAACAGCTACTCCTATCCACATTGGATAAGTGGATAGGAGTAGCTGTACATTGTACAACCATTATACACCCATACACCTGTACATTGTACACCCATTGTTTTGCTTAAGTACTATCAAGAATTGGCAGTACTGGATAAGACAAAGAATGAATGTTTGCTAA
Organism: Pantherophis guttatus; assembly: GCF_059756535.1. Taxonomy (NCBI): domain Eukaryota; kingdom Metazoa; phylum Chordata; class Lepidosauria; order Squamata; family Colubridae; genus Pantherophis; species Pantherophis guttatus. The sequence goes on from NC_142066.1 coordinate 126,249,278, forward strand.
GAAAAGCATTATTTTGTGACAAGAAAAATGGAGGCCAATGACATATGTACCATGAGGTTCTCCTGCAAATAGCATGTCCCTCTCTTACTGTGGAAACTTGTTTTTCTTTGCAATTGAGTGAAAATAACTTTGTTATGTAATTAGGAACACCATGAAAGGGCAAAAGATATGTTCTTTGGTTAATTTCACCTGATACAGAAGACAATGAAGGGAGTAGAAAGAGTCGAAACTTCTGGTTGGAATTATTTAAAAAGTTAATTAAGCCCTATTCCCATCTTACTGCCCTATAGTCAACCTCTGCAGTTCTAATAGGTTGAGCAGGATAGATGTGAAAGAAAAGAAGGGGAATTAAACTTAAGAAAAATGGAAGATCGATTGACAGCTTATCTTTTACATGGCAACTTAGTCCAGAAACCTGGAAAAAAGCATTACAAATCATTTAACAATATACTGTACAATATAAAAGAAGAGTGGTAGTTGCCATTACATTCCTAGAATCTAGTTTATTTCAGAATAGCATTACAAATATTTTATACCAGTAGTTCTTATTTCTACACTTTGCCCAGCTGTGTGTGACATGACAATACTCTTTATAATTATTTCTATAAGTAAGTAAGCAAGCAAGCAAGCGGAGTATTTGTAGACAGTTTGTGATGAGATTTCAGCCTAGGGACAAAAATCTTACTATGTAGAAAAGGTCCTACTACATAGTCCAATATGGGCCTTTCTCCTAAATAAGTTATGTGTATATTTGTTTCCTTGAATATCATAAATCAGTTTGGAGAGAGAGAGAGAGAGAGAGAGGGAGGGAGGGTGGGGAAGAGAGGGAGGGGGAGGTAGGAAGGGAGGGAGGGAGGGAGGGAGGGAGAGAGAGAGAGAGAGAGAGAGAGAGAGAGAGAGAGGTAAATAGATGACATTTCATCTTAAATTTACCTTTTAGTTGTAATTTTCTCTGCTCTTCTTACAATTAAATGTTTTTTTTTTAAATTCTTCTAGAACAGAATCTTTTGCTGTCATTATTTAGTTGGCTGCCTGCCTGCTGATAATAGACAGGAGTTTGCTTCTGGCAATGTGGAATCATTTGGGGAACTGGAGAAGCAGTGCACTTAATCATACAACAATCTCACCATGCTTTACAGACGTTAATTAATTAAGTTTCCAAACACTCTCACAAGAGGGAGAAGAAGGCTGTTATATGCATGTGATGTCCCAGCAAGCAGAAGTATATAGCTAAGGCTAAATTTCTGTATATGTGATTTCTTAATTTCTTTAAAAATAAACATTAAAAATGCACAGATAACCTCTTGTGTGTTAACAAATTCTGAGTTATAGACATGGATATTTGCAGAAGTTTCTGCTTCAAAATGATGAAAACTCTAACTCTGCCACTTTGGAGTACTTGGATGACATCACAACACATGTGCAAAAGGGATGTGATTTGATGGCTCTCAGTGGCCTGTCTTTACTTCATCCTCCCTTAGGATGCTGGTGGTTGAGCATTTGATATTCTAAGACTACAGTGTTTTCTTTCCATTTCCTAATATCTCTACCTCTCCAAATCACTATGAAGTGGGAGTAACAGATTCTTTAAGGTGAAGTATTAATATTTCTGCCTTTTTAATACTAAAATGTCTATATTAGTTACCTACTATCTTGAATTAATGTTTGCTCCTATCTTAATTTGCAGGAGCTTTGAGTCAATAAGGAATAAAGAGCCGTGTTGGCATAATGGTTAGAATGCAGTATTGCAGGTTTAACTGCTGATTGCCAGGAGTTCAATCCTGACTGGCTGAAGGTTGACTCAGCCTTCCATCCTTCCAAGGTTGGTAAAATGAGGACCCAGATTGTTGGGGCAATATGCTGACTCTGTAAACTGCTTAGAGAGGACTGTAAAGTACTATGAAGTGACATATAAGTCTGAAATGCTATTGTCTATGCATTAATGCAAATGCACATCTTCTGAAATGTAAAAGGAGATATACAAGGGATATCACATATGTCATATCATTAGAGCATAAATGATGTAAATTACATCGTATCATCATTGTGCAACGATATCCGAATCTGCATGACAATCTTAATTTCTATCCCACTGTAATATTACTACCATAGTCAAGCAATCTATATATGTACATTTAGACTGGGCAATTGGAAAAATAATGTTATTTTTTTACAGAAAACCAGTCCTTATTTCCTTATGTGATAAAGTTTGTTCCTCTTATCATATTATGATTCCTGTTATGATAACAGATAAGAGTTTGTTCCTCTTATCTGTTAAAGATAAAGATTTTAAAATGGTTAATTCAGATCTCTTCAAGTTGAGCCTTGGTAGTACAGTGGTCTAAAGCACCCTGTTATTAAGACCAGCTGCCTGCAATTACTGCAGGTTTGAATCTCGCCAGGCTCAAGGTTAACTCAGCCTTCTATCCTTTCTAAGGTAGGTAAATTGAGGACCCAGTTGTGGGGGCAATAAGCTGACTTTGTATAAATATACAAAAGGATGAAGGCTATTGCTTAGTGCATTGTAAGCCGCCCTGAGTCTCCGGAGAAGGGCAGCATATAAATCAATTTTTTTTAAAAAAAAGTTCTGGAAATAAGCACAAATCTAATACTTTTTTAAAAAAATGTTATGAACTATTTACGTTCAATGAATGTAGCATACACATACACACACAAATTATACACACACACACACACACACACACACACACACACACACACACACATATATATATATATATATATATATATATATATATATATATATATATATGTAGGTCTTTGGTTATTCGGGTCTTCTCCCACGTAAAATTGGAAGTGTCTTGGCGACGTTTCGACGAAGTCTCATTCGTCATCTTCAGGCTGGTGTTCTCGGCTTCGTGCTTCCAGGACCATTTGCTCGAAATATATGTATATATGAAGCGATAGACATCACGATCTCCGGAACGTTTAAAAGTTTTAAAAGTTTTTATTTTAAAACTTGTGCTAAGTTTTTGTCGGCCCCTACCAACTTCGTCAGAGTATAAAATCACTATTGAAGAGCTGCTTGCTTTATGTAATGCTAATCAATTTGGTCATTGCACATGTAACAGGCCCACACCCTTGCCTTCCCCCTGTAATTATCTTATTTTCTGCCTTAGTTATGCTGACAGATGACGATGCATTTTCCCCTGCCTCCTGCCCGAATGCAACTAACTTTGTGCGCCTTAGGGTGATTGCTCTCGTTGTGTAAAATGCGATCTGTGCTTGTGGTCTTTCGGTATACTTCTGTGTCGATGCTCCCATCTGGGTTGCTCCCATTTTACACAGCAAGAGCAATCACCCTAATGCGCACAAAGTTAGCTGCATTCGGGCATTATTTAGCAGGATAGATACCCATTGCAGCACACGGGCAGCCAAAGCAAAAGAACATGCACATCTTCACCGGGTCTGCACTCTCAATGGCTATTCGAGGGATTTTATCCATCGATGTATTACACCCAGGGCCCGGCAGCCCAGGGAGGGCGCCTGCAGAACAGCAACGTGGAGGGTGCTCCCATACATACAAGGGGTGTCCGAAGCTGCAGCACGCATCCTTGCACCACATGGGGTTAAAGTGGCACACAGACCTGACCAAACACTGAGGAAGAGAGTAATGCGCCCAAAAGAAGCTTTGCCGAACGGGGAGACTTCCTCAATAATCTATCGTATTAACTACAGCAATTGCGCAGGTCATTACATAGGAGAAACATCAAAACGACTGAAAACGAGGTTGCATGAGCACAAACTAGCGGTCAGACGTAAGGAACAGTGCTCCCAGATTTGGATGCATATGGAGGAGCATGGTCACGAGTTCAACTTCCAAGAGGCCGAAGTCGTTGCCCACGATGAAACAAAAGGAGGCGCCTCTTGAAAGAAGCCTGGTTCTCTAACAACAACTCCCTCAATAGACGTATTGACATACCACCGGCATACCAGGCTTTACGGCACCAGGCAAGACTTAAGGAGGACCGATCACTAAGACTGAATGGAGATCGGGGACAAATCTCCTCCTCTAGGCATAGAGATTGGCCCAATGAAGGTGTGACAAACCCTGACAGAGGGCAAGAGAGTAGGTTAGGGAAACAGCAGAATGAGGGAGATAGGGGAGAGGGGTAAGAAAGAACAACGCAGACCCATCACAAGATCATGGGTAAAACAAATGGGTTTAGAGGAAGCAACATGTGTGCCTAAAAGAGAAAGGCATAACAATGAGGGAGAGGGAGCCGGAAGTAATACCTTCAAAGCAATGCCTGATAACCCTGCGTTACCCCCCAGGGAGAGAAAGAGGCAACACACAATGGGGCAGGAGGCAGGGGAAAGTGCATCGTCATCTGTCAGCATGACTAAGGCAGAAAATAAGATAATTACAGGGGGAAGGCAAGGGTGTGGGCCTATTACACGAGCAAGGACCAAATTGATCAGCATTACATAAAGCAAGCAGCTCTTCAATGGTGATTTTATACTCTGACGAAGTTGGTAGGGGCCGACGAAAGCTTAGCACAAGTTTTAAAATAAAAAAAATTTAACTTTTAAACGTTCCAGAGATCATGATGTGTGTGTGTGTGTGTATATATATATATATATATATATATATATATATATATATATATATATATATATATAATATTATATATGTGTGTGTGTGTGTGTGTGTGTTTTCTGAGGTTTTCGCGGGTATTTGTATGTAGGTCTTTGGTTATTCGGGTTTTCTCCCGCGTAAAATTGGAAGTGTCTTGGCGACGTTTTGATGAAGTCTCATTCGTCATCTTCAGGCTGGTGTTTTCGGCTTCGTGCTTTTAGGAGCAATGTGAGATCGCAGCTGTTTCTTCCTTTTAACTGCTAGTGGGGGTGTGAACTGATTGGGTGGGAGTTTGGCTGTGTTCTGATTGGGTGGAGGTGTGTTCTGATTGGTTGGGGGTTTGGCTGTGCTCTGAGTTGCAGGGGATTTGAGCTGGTGAGCTGCATTGCTGTTGTTTGGCTTCACATTCGTGGTCATGTCACATCTTCATGGTGGGTATCAGTTTGCTTCATGTATGGATTGGAGGGATTTAAAGTGGCCAATGATGCAGCTGTGGTCTGGCTTCTGGTTTGTGGTCGTGCTTCATCGGTATAGGTTTGCTCTTTGCATGGATGTGTGGTGGTGACATCCTGTGTGGTTTTCGTGAGTGTGGGTCTGGTGTCATTCTTTGTGTTAGGGACTCGTTTGTCAATGAGGGCGGGTTTCCAAATGGCTGGTAGGCGGGAGGTATCATCTCGTTTATTCATGCTGTGTGGGCGTTTTTCTATCTCGATGGCTTCTCTGATTATTCTGTTGTTAAAGTGTTCAGTTTGGGCGATAGTTCTGGTCTTTTTAAAGTCAATATCATGTCCTGTGGCTTTAAGATGTTGGACCAGGGAAGAAGTTGGTTCCTCTTTTCTGACTGAGTGCTTGTGTTCTTCAATGCGTGCACTTATTCTTCTTTTGGTTTGTCCGATATATGTGGTGGGGCAGGCGGTGCATGGGATTTCATATACTCCTTGATTTTCTAACTCAATTTTGTCTTTGGGGTTTCTTAGGATGGTGGATATTTTTTGGTTTGTGCAGAATGCTGTCTTGATGTTGTGTTTGTGGAGGATCTTGCTGATTCTATCTGTGGTGCCTTTTATGTATGGGAGGAGGGCTTTGCCGTTTTCTTATTCTCTGTCTTGGGTTTTAGTGGGCGTTTCTTTTTGGATTAGGTTGGTAATCTTATTTCTTTAGAATCTGTTGGATGTTAGTATGTTAGTGAGAGTGTGTAGTTCGGTTTTTAGGTGTTGTTCATTAGCTAAGCATTTTGTTCTGGAGATGAGTGTCTTGGCTACGGAGTTAATCTGTGCTGGGTGGTGGTGTGAGAGTGCGTGCAGATAGCGGTTTGTGTGTGTTTTCTTCTGGTAAATGGTGTGTCCTAGTGAGCCATTGGATTTTTTGTAGACTAAGACATCCAGGAAGGGAAGTTGGTTGTTAGCTTCTGTTTCCATGGTGAACTGTATTTTGGGGTGTAGTCTGTTGAGGTGTGTGAGGAAGTTGTCCAGTTTTGATTTGATTTTTATCTATGCTTCCTACTGACATTTTAATTGATTTGATTACTTAAAACAATCTTTATTTTTTATTAAAGAGAATATTTTCTCTTTTTTTTCAGATTTAGTATACTTTTTAGTCCCCTTTTCCAGCCCTTGCTTTTTGCCATACCATTTCTTTCCATTTCAGGATTTACTGATTTACAAGTTATGTCTGTCTGAATTTGCCTGAATTTGAGACAATGACATAGATATAACTTAGCAGATGTTCCACAAAAAATAGGACAGTTTTATGACTGTATCTTGCTTTTCCTACAATATTTGGTTATAGACTACATTTGGGGACACTTCATTGGGCCCCTTTAGGCTTGCCTGACACGAATAAAACCAGACTTCTTTTTCCTCCTTAAAAGAAAAGAAGTAGCAACAAAGGAATATTATTTTAAGAATAGCTTTGGGCTCAATGTGCATTCTTCAACAACAACAATAAAACAAATGTTGGGTACCAGTGCTTTTTAAACTTTTCTTGTAGGATGCAATGGTGCAGAAAAGGAGCATATTGTGCCTGAGGGAATGGCACCTTCATCAGTTTGTTTCTGATAACAATGTTTTATGATTGGCCTTGTCTGTTCTGATAGCCATAAATGAATTGACAATCTATATATTCATGATATGATCTTCAATGGTCTCCAGTGTCCACTGGCTAAAATTGTGGGCATATAAATTAGATTTATTTAAATTCTACCCTAGCAAAGCAAACTAAAATATTTTATGTTACCAATAACATAACAACTGGCAAGCCATATATTCCATTCCGTTCTATGCAGTAGCTAATAGTTTAAAATTGGTTCAAATTCCTCTTCCAATAGGCTTCTTTGAAAGAGATAAAAAAATTCGTTTTGACATCTTTGAACTGCTGAAATTTATTCTAGTACCCATTAAAGCAAAAAGAAAAACCCAGATTTTTCAGATGTCTTTTAAAAAATAAGCAGCCTTTTTATATTGAAATGCAAAAAAAAAAAAAAATTCTATGTAAGGACAAAAATCACCAATGATACTCAAATTCTAAAGTAGAGCACCAACAAAATATCCTTTCTATCAGATTTTGATTGAGATTATAAACTCTTATGGCTTCAGCTGTAGAGAAAAACTCTTCCAGGCAAATATTTTAATATTGAAGGAAATGCAAGTCGCTACATCCTCTTTGATTTTCCAGGATTTACCTCACTGGCAAAAGTAGGATATTTAAAAGCACTAGGCTCTTTTTAATAGCTATTTATATGGCACTCTAATCTGTGTAGGACTTTATAGACTTTATTTTGTATGTTCCAGGAAGCAGAGAGAGGCAGCTATTTCAGGCAAGAGGCGGGTAGTGTGTGTGCATGGATAAAGACTGGAGGCAAAATATTAGAGGACAAAGCTGTGCCTGTTTCATACCTCCTAAATTTACTATTTGCTCCCCTGGGCAGTTAAGGCCATTGACCTATCAATCAGTGTCAAAGATTCAACTGCCAGCCTGACTGCATCTTGCTTCAGGACACGAAGTATCTGGGGTCAGCCTCATCTATATCTCACATGGTAGATAACTGGAGATATAGCAAATATATCTAGATGTAGAGTGCATGTTAAAACCACGCAGGAAAAAAAAATCACCTTTATTTTTTTTCTATAGCTATTCAATTTGATGAAAGAGAATTTATTTTCAAAGTTATTTTCAAAGGAGGAGATATTTAAAGGACATCCCCATGGACGAAATATGGTGTTCAAGTTTTTCTTATTTACAAGGAAACAAATCATATTATCAATCAACTGTCCAGGCTCGTAACATCCGCGATTTCTCATATTTTAATTAAATACCTAACGAAGTTGTGAAGGACTTCCACTGAATTTTTCACGCTTCCATGGGCCTTTTTCAGATTGTGATATGTTGGCATTATGGGATGCCACAAATATTTATAGCTATCTTTTAGGAAACAGGAGCCTCTTTTACCATGAAAGGAAATTTCAGTGCAATTTCAAAGCAAATTGCATTGTATTAATGCATGCCTTACATAGAGAATTTTTCAAGTCCATCTCTGACATGTAGAGCTGAAAAGTTTCACATTAATAAATTGGAATCTTTTGTCAATGGTTTAAGAATGTATACTACAATTTCCATGAACATTTTGGTTCAAAATGATAAAGCACTGAGGTATATATATATAAGTTTTTTTCTATCGAGACACCTGGTCTACCCCAACATGTGGGAGGGGGCATTCTGCTCCCTTTCATCTTTCAGCTCCAATCCAGGAGCCCTCAAACAGTTGCATTCATGACAAACCATTTTATACCAAATTTATATTTTGCTGATAAAGAAATAAAGGGAGACTAGTATAGACCTATTTCAAGCCTCTTAGCTTTCATCAGCTAGCCATACCCTTACTCGGATTCAAACTTGGGCTCAAATCTGAGTTCCGAGTAAGGGTATGGCTAGCTAATGAAAGTTAAGAAGCTTGAAATAGATCTATACTAGTCTCCTTTAAGTAGCTATAAAGACCAAAGTATGTATGTATGTATGTATGTATGTATATACATACATACATACATACACACACATACATACATACATACATACATACATACATACATACTTTGGTCAGTAAAACAACCACAAAATAGAATATCAACAGAGATCTGGAACCTCCAGATTGCCCATTTCTGCATGTCTAGAAATGTGTGAGACAATACACATGCAAGGGAAATGTGTGAAGAAGCCAGAAACTAGCTCTGATGTCCAACACAGTTACTCTTACTGAGAAAGACTGCATGCAGGGCTTAAATTGATATCTCATACTAAATCAATCATGCAGAGCAAATTCTCTGCTTTAGATCTTTGCCTGCTAATTTCTGAAGAGGCACTGGACTTGCAACATGCACAGCTAGCATGTTGCTCCCCTTCACTCCTTTACATGAATGAAATTAGATGGTGAGAAATTTTCTCAAATACAGTTAAGATGTAAATTGAGTATATTTATATCATCAGGGGTGGGTTCTGCTTACCTTTATTATTGGTTCGCATTGTACCCCCACACGCTCTTCTGCGCGTGTGCAGATCACCTATGATGATGTCTGGGTCAGTGGGCAGAGCCTCCCACCGGTTTTACTACCGGTTCTTGCGAACTGGTCCAAACTGGGGGCAACCCACACTGTATATCATGCAATCATACTCTGATTCTGCAGAATGCTACCAATGCCAGGAACTTTATTTGAAACAAAAACATTGTTCAGGAGAAATTTCTAAACAATGAAGACACTTTTTCAAAAAAGAAAATAAAATAAAAAAGAAAATCCAGAATTCTGTTTTCTGTAATTCAAAGCATACATAGTTTATGAACGATAAGTAGATACTTACTTGTTCTTGTGTGTTTAGTAATTAATTTCATTAATTTCATTTTGATTATCATCTGCCTAGTGCTTCTGGTAGGTAAATAGATGAATGAAGACAGTATATAAGTAAACAAACATTTTAAAAAATCTATACAAAATGTATACATAGTTTCTTGGCAAAACTGATAGTATCAGTATTAAAATGAAAAGCTAATCCCAACATTGGCGATTTGCAGAATAAGATTTTTTTATGAAGACTATGGGAATTGCAATCTAACCCATGTGAAAATGATTCTCCCAGGTTATCTGTATCTATCTGTCATAAACTGGTATCTGCAGCAAAACTCTATAATGTTTGCATTTACTTTGTTTTGCCATACCTTAGGATGCTGAAAAATACAAGAAAAAATAAAACCGTATACATGTGATCTAAATCTGAGCAATGTCAATTGTTTTATAATTCTAATAGTATGAATTTTCTTCAGCATCATTGATTTACCACATAGATGAACAGATTATGCTACACCGGACTCCTCTATTGTTACCTTATGATGTTCAATTAAGAGAGATCATCCTCACAAAAAATCCAAGTGTCATGGTCATAACCTGAATGGTCTAGGCAAAAGTCCTATTGCATCTAAATTAATTGAAACATAGAAGGGTTATCTGTAAGGGAAAGTTACTGACTAACAATAGAAATGTCTTTTTATAGCTGTGAAAAGAGTTAACATTTTATACCAGTTTAACAATGAGTAGTAAACTAATCCTCTTTTTGGGGTGTTTTTAATTTTGCTTTATTTTTCTTACTTTCTTATGAAGCAACCTTTTATAAGAAGTGATCATAATAATACATTTACACAATGCCACTAAGGGGAATTGAACTTCCAATCACTAAAGGTCAAGTTTTCTCCTTTGATCATATCAAAATTCCAATTCAGTGATAATTTTAGAAGATCTGTCAGGAATGCATTTGAGGTTTTCAGTGGCTACACTTGGTCTTGAGCCTCAGGATGTATATGCCTATTTTACTGTGATACCCATTAATTTTCTTGTCTCTCTCCCACATATTGAAGACTGTATGTCTGCAGTGGGAGCCTTTTCTAATCAAGTTTTTCAATTCCACTAGATGCCTCCATGTATATTAAAGTTGTCTTGCTGTCAAAGCTAGTAATAAAATCTGCAACATACACCTACTCAACAACACCAAGTAGTTGCCAAGTAAAAAGGTACATGGTAAATAATATGCATCAGGGGTGAAATCTACTTACCTTCCCTACCAGTTCGGAAGTGCACATGTGCACATCACATGTGTACGCGAACCCTCTGCGAATGTGCAAACCCTTCTGCGCATGCGCAGAGGGTATAAAGCAGGTTACTTCCTGATTGAAACCAGGAAGTAATGACCACCGGGTGGGTGGGCAAAGCCTTGTGCTGCCATCGCTACTGGTTCTCTGAACCACCCGCCACCTTTGCTACCGGTTCGGCCGAACTGGTAGCATTTCACCCCTGATATGCATGCAAACATTTACAAATATTATTGGTATGGTGTGTGTATGAAACAATGAAAGAGAGTGAAAAAGGTTGTCTTTTGATTGTTTCTAAGGTCTAAAATTGAGAATCTTAAATTTGCAAGACTATCCCTTAGTATTCATTGGTTTAGACTAGTGTGCTACTATATGTGCTGTGCAATATTTAACATAATGTAAAATATGTTTAAATTCTAAATACAATTTTCTGACAGTTAATAGACTTGACTACCATAAGATTTACTCTGAAAAAATATACCTAAAAATGCATTGCACAGATATTTCCTTTAGCAATTTAACACTATTATGTCAATTATAGATTTATAGTTTTGCAGCTGTTATTTGGCCCCGGGAAGCTATAATCAAATATCCAATAATTACATATATTGGGAAGTTTGAGAAGTTTAGATAATTTAATCCTCTATCTCATAGACAAGGCTCTGATACCTTTATGAGTCCATTGGTGCCGATGAGCTACCAGCCTCTTTAAAAATATGGCAAAAAAAAATAAATCTAAAATGGATTTGGATATAATCCTGATTACTTCAACTATTGTAAATAAAATGAATTAAAATTGATATGATTTTTTTTCACAGCTAGTTAGTCTAGATTTACTATTAAATAATAACTTTTCAAAATGTTTTATAAACAGGCCAATATAATCACAGGCAAACAGAACACACCCCCAGCCAATCAGAGCACAACCAACCCCCCATCCAATCAGAGCACAGCCAAGCCCCTAACCAATCAGAACACACCTCCACCCAATCAGAACACAGCCAAGTTCCCACCCAATCAGCTCACACCCCCACTAGCAGTTAAAAGGAAGAGACAGCTGCGATCTCACATTGCTCCCGGAAGCACGAAGCCGAGAACACCAGCCTGAAGATGACAAATGAGACTTCGTCGAAATGTCACCAAGACACTTCCAATTTTACGTGGGAGAAGACCCGAATAACCAAAGACCTACATATATACACACACACACACACACACACACACACACACACACACACACACATATATATATACATATATATATATATATATATATATATACATATATATATATATATATATATATATATGTATATATATATATATATATACATATATATATATATATATACATATATATATATATATATATATATATATATATATATATATATATATATATATATGCACCACACACAAACACACACACATTAATCACTGTCCATTTTGAATATGTAGCAGAAAGAGGAAACTTGAGAGATCACAAGGTTGATGCTATATAGAGTAAAATTTAGTGAATCTAGATGTTCTGCTTCAGATACCACAGAGCCTCCTCCCAGAAGGTAGCAAGAAAAACAGGTCATGAAGAGGATGTGCAGCATCCCAGACAGTCCTGTGGAGTCTGCTCAAGCATAGCTTATATACCAGTGATGGCGAACCTATGGCATGCGTGCCAGAGGTGGCATGCAGCATCCTCTCTGTGGGCATGCAAGCTGTCACCCTAGCTCAGCTCCGCTGCGCATGTGCTCACATATCCACCAGCCAGCTGGTTTTCGGGGCTCTACTGTGCCTTCAAGGTGGGGCACATGTGGGGGGCTGTATGCGCATGGGGGGGCCGGGTGCATGTGGGAGCCATGTGTGCATGTGGGAGGCGGGACGTATGCAGGGGAGCTGTGCACACATGTGTGGTGGGCAGGGTGCATGCACGGGGGTTGCACATTGAATTTTGGGGGTTCATGCACGCGCACACACTTTGGGCACTCATTCCAGAAAAGGTTAGCTATCACTGATATATATATACACTTATATAGCTCCTATCCTGGATAGAAGGAAGTGAACTACCAATGAGTTATGTTATAGAGCTGAGGGGTCCTTAGTGCTCGCTCAGCTTATTTGTTTTCTTGTCCCCTCCTTATCAGCATTGATGATGTTACCTAGTTTGGATAATAAAAAGGTCTGCAAGAAAACAACCAAATCCAGAGAGCACCAAAAGGTAAAGGTAAAGGTTTCCCTTGCACATATATGCTAGTAGCTCCCAACTCTAGGGGGTGGTGCTCATCTCTGTTTCAAAGCCGAAGTGCCAGTGCTATCCGAAGACGTCTCTGTGGTCATGTGGACTAAATGCACAGAACGCTGTTACCTTCCCACCAAAAGTAGCCCTTATTTTTCTACTTGCATTTTATACATGCTTTCAAACTGCTAGGTTGGCAGACCCTGGGACAAGTAATGGGAGCTCACCCCATTACATGGCACTAGGGATTTGAACCGCTGAACGGCTGACCTTTCAATCGACAAGCTCAGCATCTTAGCCACTGAGCTACCACATCCATTCTAGAGATCACCAGGACACCACAATTCAGCCTAGAGTTACAAATATTTTCCTTTATTATTATTATAGAGCTGTTTTGCAATTCTATGTGGGGTATAAATATTTTTCTCAGTATTTTGGTGTCTTCAAAAAGATTGTAAAAGTAACAGCTACCTAATTTATAGAAGTATAGAACAAGGAGGAGGGCCAGAATAGTAAGTTTCTGTTATTGTAGCCAATCTTAATAAAAATGGATTTGGCCTTCCTGTGGAATTGATTTCCTGGTCTTATCTGTCTAGTGGAGCTAACAAAGATTAAATCCAAATACAAAAGTAAATATTATTTTGAATCCAGTTGTTCCTGGGCTTCATAATGTTTTCTAGTTTTATTTGGTCAAACATGCTTTCCTCTTTTTTCCAGAATAATTTTAGTTCTAAATGCATTTTCTCTGTACGGGAACCAAGAATTCATATAATGACTTAGTTAAATGGAATCCCATTGGTGACTGCATTGGTGATTCCTGAAGCTATAATTGTTTTGAAGTGATAGTTGTTCTTTTTGAAAGTATGATTTATTATGTTATATTTTCAAGAGAACCATTCTAACTTGATATTGTAAAATCTCATTCATGTCATTGAGAATGGTTAGAGAAAACCAGATTTCTAGATTATTTTGATAAGACAAAAAAAATATTTTTACTACTTATCATAGATTAATTAGAAACATTTAAAGCATTTATATTCATTGACAAAGTGGTGAAACTTTATCCTAGACCTTAGTTTCATAAAATCTTAATTATAATAAATCTTTGTTAATTATCTGGAAGAAGACATAAACAGCACATTAATTAAGTTCACAGATGATATTATATTTGGAGGTGTCACAAACAGCAAAGGGAACTGATAATTAATAGAAAGAAATCTTTTTAAAAATTTAGCCTAAACATCTAGCCTAAATTGTGGAAGATACAAATCCTATTTCAGATAAGTGGCTGTCCAATCTCTTCTTAAAAGCCTTCAGTACTGGAGCATTACAACTTCTGATGGCAAGCTGTTCCACTGGTTAATTGTCCTCACTGTTAGGAAGTTTCTTTTTAACTCTGAGTTGCTTCTCTCCTTGATTAGTTTCCATCGATTGTTTCTTGTACTGCCCTCTGGTGCTTTGGAAAATAAGTTGACTCCCTCCTTTTTTTAGCAAGTCTCTCAAATATTGGAGTACTGCTATCATGACATCTCTAGTCGTTCTTTTCTCTAGACTAATCAAAGCCAAATCCTGCAACCATTCTTCATATGTTTTAGTCTCCAGGTCTTTAATCATCTTAGTTGCTCTTCTTTGCACTTTTTCCAAAGTCTCAACATATTTTTTTATAATGTGGTGACCGAAAGTGGATGCAGTATTCCAGATATGGCATTACTAAAACTTTATAAACGCTCCTAATATTTCACCTGATTTTGATTCTATGCCTCTGTTTATAACAAGGGTTGTATTAGCTTTTTTTGGCTGCTGCCACACACTGCTGGTTCAAATTTAGTTTAGTTTAGTTTAGTTTATTATATTTATATACTGCCCTTCTCCCGAAGGACTCAGGGTGGTGAACAGCCATGGTAAAAAACAATATACAGCAAAAATTTAAAAACTTAATTAAAATAATTCAATCATTGGCTGAATTTAAAACACCCAACTAAAATCATTTAAAAACCCCTATCAAAAACCCAATTTAAAATCCTTTATCCCATCAGACCAGCTTGCTGGAATAATAGGGTCTTCAGAGTGCGACGAAAGGCGCGGAGGTCGGGGATCCTTCGTATGTCCGGGGGCAGTTCATTCCATAGGGCTGGGCCCCCCACAGAGAAGGCTCTCCCCCTGGGGGTCACCAGCCTACATTGTTTGACCAACGGCACCCTGAGGAGGCCCTCTCTGTGGGAGTGTATTGGTCAGTGGGAGGCAATCGGTGGCAGAATGCGGTCCTGTAGATAGCCAGGTCCTAAGTCATGGAGCGCTTTAAAGGTGGTGACCAACACCTTGAAACGCACCTGGAAGACCACCAGGAGCCAGTGCAGCTCGCACAAGAAAGTGTTACATGGGAGCGACGAGTCGCCCTCATTATTACTCGCGTGGCTGCACTCTGGACCAGCTGGAGCCTCCGGGTGCTCTTCAAGGGGAGTCCCATGTAGAGAGCATTACAATAGTCCAGACGGGAAGTGACGAGGGCGTGAGTGACTGTGCGCAGGGCATCCTGATCCAGAAAGGGACGCAACTGGGAGAT
Organism: Pantherophis guttatus; assembly: GCF_059756535.1. Taxonomy (NCBI): domain Eukaryota; kingdom Metazoa; phylum Chordata; class Lepidosauria; order Squamata; family Colubridae; genus Pantherophis; species Pantherophis guttatus. The sequence continues at coordinate 126,264,798 of NC_142066.1, forward strand.
CAGGCGAACCTGATAGAAAGCCCCCCGACCACAGCCATCATATGATCTTCCAAAGACAGACATGAATCCAGGAGGACGCCCAAGTTGCGAGCCCTCTCTGAGGGGGGTAAGATGTCGTCCCCAATAGCTAGCGATGATGTTAGCTGGCTATATCGGGCTGTCGGGAGCCACAGCCACTCAGTCTTGTGCACAGTCTCAGCACACCTTTCTTGTGCGGGTCTGAGCCTGTTCCTCCCCATCCAGATCCGCATGGCCTCCAGACAGTGGGACATCACGTCAAGGGCATCATTGGGGTGGCCTGGGGTTGAAATGTACAACTGCGTGTCATCAGCATACAGTTGACACTTCACCCCAAAACCATGGATGATATCACCCAGCGGTTTCACATAAATGTTAAACAGAAGGGGCAAGAGGACTGACCCTTGCGGCACCTCACAATTGAGGAACCTTGAGGTTGACCTCTGCCCCCCGTCAACATAGACTGCATGCGGTCAGAGAGGAAGGAGGAGAACCATCGTAGCACGGTCCCCCCCCACTCCCCCCCTCCAGCCGATGTAGCATGATACCATGATCGATGGTATCAAAAGCCGCTGAGAGATCTAGGAGGACCAGGACAGAGGAGCAACCCCTGTCCTGAACCCTTCAGAGATCATCAATCAATGCAATCAATGCTGTTTCCATGCTGTAACTATACTATAGTATATATAGTACTATAAAGTACTATATTTAAGTACTTGTCCACAAGGTCCCTTTCAGAGTTACTTTTTTTGAGCTAGGTTTGATCTAATCCGTACTTGTATTTTTGATTTTTCCCACCTAAATATAAAACCTTGCTTTTCTCCACATTAAATTTCATCTTATTGGATAGGGCCCATTGTTCACATGTGTCCAGATCTTTTTGGATCCTGAACTTGTCTTCTGGGATATTGAATATTTCTGTCAGCTTGCAAATTTGATGAGTTCCCCTTTTATTTCCTCATCTTAGTCATTTATGAAGATATTGAAGAGTACTGGGCCTAAGACAGAACCTTATGGTACACCACTGCTTACTTCTCTCCATGTGGGATGTTAGTCCATTACGGCTTACTCATTGAGCTTGTTCCCCTTTTTTCATGCAGATTCATATGGCCTTTTGCCTCCTTTCAAGTCATCATTAAATATCTGGTTTTTCCCTCAGGCTTTGATTTAGGATGCTTGGGTGGGAACCTTTAATTGGGGATAGAGTGAATAAACTTGTTGTTCTCTCAGTTAATTATATGTGCAATTGTGTGTGGTGTCATCCAGAGTGATTCTGAAATTGCGTAACTGAGAAATTTGATAAATAAATTCAATGCTTTTTCATGAATGAGAATTTTATAATTTTTAATAGATTAATTATCATATTAATTTTAATTATTAATTAAAATTAAGCTTCTATAATTTATTTATTGATGTAGTGATCTCTGGATGCTGGAGGGCACAAGAGTCATGTCCCTCTAAATAACAGTCAACTAACAGAGGGAAAGTCACAGGAATTATGAATAAAATTCCTCATCAGATTTTTGCTGAAGGAAATTTCAGAACATATTTTCTATAACATTTCTTTTTTTGCTAAGAATTATAATATATGGATTGCTGGTGAAAATAGAAACATGATTGTACTTATGGATTTGGAAATATTTTTACACTGATTTGACTTTTTATTCAAATTTATTATAAGGTACATTAGAAATAAAATTGAGAAAGTCAAAAAGAGAAGTGTAGAAAGAAGCAATAAAAGAAGGAAAAAAATATGTCTTTTGACTTTTTTCAGTGCAGTAGAATACAAGAAAATTACAATCTCAATCTCTGACTTTACATTTTTAAATGTTTTAAGATACTTCTATAACAACAAAGTCATTATAATAATCAAAACCTAAAATTAAAGTTTCTTTCCCCCCCCCCCAATTTTAAGTACAAAATTGAATACAAATAAAGTACAGAATTTGATATATCTATATGCAGGGAAGTGTTTGCAGTGATCACCAGCAGAGTTCTCATATCTTTTTACTTGATGTCACAGGCTGACTCACTCTATTTTTAAGCACACAAGCATAAGAAACACAACTGATTGCAATGCTAGATCATCTGGCTGCTACTCTACCCATCATGCTAATTACATGCGTCTTGTCTTTATCTTCCCCAACACACTCCAAGAACAGTGTGTAGCAAATTTGTAACTAGCATTTTAACTTAGATACAACCATAATTATAGGTCATGAATAATAGCATTTGTATTCCCATGGTTGAATTCTTCTTAATTTAAGTCAAGTAAAAAGATGCTCTGCTGGCTGGCTGGAAAGAGAACAAGAGACACTTCACAAGAACATGTTATGTTTCTGCTGAGATCAGGCACATTTCTGTATTAATTCTTCATCTACTTGCATTGCAGCTTATTAAATGTAATAAGCTATCCCAGTTCTTGTTAAATATGAATTGTTTGTTACTTATACATATTTAGATGTTGTGGCTTTTTTGCAGATACTAGGTACTGTGCTCCAGTTTTTAACTTTTTAAAAGAATGATAACCGTTAAATGAGAACATTCAAAGAACCAGTTTTTCTTCATTAAGGAATGCCAATGATATTCAGATCAAATTTTGGTCTTTTCCTTGGAGTTTATATGCACTGTAATCTTGCTTTATTTTGCACACGTTCCATAAATGTGGAATGGGCCTTTCAAAAATATACTTAGAAAACTATATTCATGTGCCATTATACATATTTTTATGTGGGTTTAAATGGAAACACTGCCCTGCATACAAAATGCCATAATGCCATTGCAGTAACTTGGTATACTCACACATGCATACACACTCCAAATATTAACTGATTTGTTTCAGTATCAGATATCCAAAAGTTCTGGATTCAGTTTACTTAATAATTTCAGTATCTTGTTAAACTACAATGTGATTAAATAACCAGGAGATGGCAGCCTTCTCTGGAACCTGTCTTTGTTGACACTTATCTCTGTATCTTCTAAAATATAAACTTTGTTATGAACCCTAACAAAAAAGAAATAATTTCTAATGTTAGTAGATGAATTCTACATGCCTATATGTAACTGGAAGGAGAAATATTTGTTTAATAGGACTGATTTTATTAGGACTGAGTATATAACACTTTTCCTTACCCAGTCTTTTTGGTACTAAAACATATTGGAATGTCCCTGAAAATTTAAGAAGTCTTCTTTACTGATCAGTGGCTGAATTATGCATTTAAACACAACCCTTTGTGCATTATATCCCACTTGAGAATGATTGTATACTTCTCTCTTTAATTATTTGGAGTTTATGGATATAAAATTGAACAAACAAACCATGGCAGTTCCTGGTTTGTTTTTGGAAAAATAAAGGGACTTTATATACAGAATACTTTTACTTGTTTTTCATAACTAACACTACATACAGCAAAGTCTTCACAATATAACAGCAGCATCCTGATTTTCTTCTCCCCAGGTGCTGTCAGGGTTCCAAGGAACACCCCCAATGAAATAAAACTCTGAGGCCTGAGTTTCCTCAATGTTCCAATTTATTAGAGATGTCATGTTGGCACATCTGGGAAAACCCGAATCTGAAAGCTTCCAGGTTTTCCACACCAGTTCACAGCCCTGTCCCACACCTACAAGTTCATCACATAGTCCAATCAACTCTTCACATTCTCCAGCTGATGCAGGTAAGTGTCCTTGAATATGGAATGTTATTATGACTAACTTTCTACCTTACAACAAAAAACCCCTCCCAACTTCCCATGCTAAAATAAGTGGCTGATAGGAAGCAAAAAGGAAAACTGTCTTCTAAAACTGACAGGCTTTCCCCCCCCCCTCAGGAAAGGAACACATTCTAGAAAAAGATTGAAGTCCGAGGTTAACACAACTAGCACATTAACTCCCACCCCGCCAGGTGGACCCTTAGGCTTATCAGGGAATTTATCATGAAATTGCCTAACTAAGATTTCTGCCTGAACATCCCCACTTTTCACCCACGTGGCTTCAGACAAGGGGTATCCCTTCCAATGAACCAAATATTGCAAACATCTCCTCTGCAATCTAGAGTCCAAAATCTTCTTCACCTCATAATGAGTCTCACCCTGCACCATAATCGGCTTTGGGGAGCAGCAGGTTGAGGTCTCAATTTAGATCCCACAGCAGGCTTTAACAGGCTGCAATGGAAAACAGGATGAATTTTTCCCAGTATGCGGGGGAGATTTAACTGCACAGTCACTGGGTTAATCAACTTCACTATTGGGAAGGGACCTAAATATTTCGATCCTAACTTCTTATTCTTATTTTATTGTTGGCTGTTCACCGCCCTGAGTCCTTCGGGAGTAGGGCGGTATACAAATCAAATAAAACCTAAACCTAAACCTAAACCTTATTCTTCAAACTCAAACTTATGTATTTAGTGGAAAGATACATGTGATTTCCACCTGAAAGGGGGGTTGGAGAGATTGGTGTTTGTCAGCTTGCTTTTTGTATGCTTTGGCTGCTTCAATCAGGGCTTTTTTGGTATTCTCCCAGCCTTTCTTTAATGACTCCATCCATTCATTCAGAGTCATGGAAGAAAGCTGTTCTCTCTATGCAGTCCTGGCATAGGAACAAACTCCATGCCACTCGTAATCTGAAAAGGTGTCAGTCCCGTACTACTATGCACCGCATCATTGTAAGCCATTTCTGGGAAAGGAAGCAAGTCAGCCCAATTATCTTGCCGGTAATCCACATAACATCTGATATATTGTTCCACCATGGCATTAGTATGTTCCGTGGCTCCATTCATACACAGATGGAAAGCCGAGCTAAGCCCCTGAGATCACCCAATGGACCTCAGGAACTCCCTCCAGAATGTAGCGGTGAACTGAACTCAATTGGAGATCACCTGTCAGAGAACTCCATGGAGCCAGTAGATTCGTTTGACAAACATCTTGGCTAATTTCTTAGCCGAGGGAAGTCCAGAACAAGGAACAAAATGGACCTGTTTGGAGAACAGGTCTATGACAGTCCATATTACAGTATTTCTGCCACTTTCCGGGAGCTCTACTGTAAAGTCCCCCAAATAGGGATGAGGAGACTTCTCACCAAGCTCTCACGTTATTGTACTACAAACCATTTGACTATAAATGTAGCTAAATCAAAAGTTTTAGTCTTTGGCAATAAGAATAAAAAACATAATTGGCATATTAATGACACAAAGATTGAGCAAGTTACCCAATATACCTATCTTGGAATAGTTTTTTTCCAGTGCAGGTGGTTGGACTCCACACCATCAATACTTTTCTCAAAAGGTCAGAGCAAGCCTTGTATCCAAATTAAGTAAACATATTCAACCAACCTTGATTTTACCAATTTGTAAAGTCTTTCAGGCTAAACTTGTTCCAATTATGCTCTACGGTGCCGAAATCTGGGGTCTTACAGAGGCCCCCATATTGGAGAGAACTCAAAATAATTTGTTAAGGAGGATGCTGGGGGTAAACAATTCCACTTCGGCGGCAGCTGTCAGAGCTGAATTGGGACATTTTTCACTGTACACCTACACAATTACTAGGGCAGTAGCCTACTGGCTAAAAATGACTCAGATGGAAGCCAGCAGACTTCCCAAAATCTGCCTAAGGAACAGCAGATTTCAAATCCTCAAAGGTATTCCTGGCTAACTTGGCTGTCAGAAATATTGAATCGATATGGCGTAGGGTTTCCGTTGTGTGACACACTGAAGCAAGTTAAACAATGGATTAAAGATATACATGGGCATATGGACATGGCAACTCTTTCAACTAATCACTCCCTTAAGCTTCTGACAGCAGTTAAAACAACTTTTACCCTAGAAAAATATTTACATCTAGAAATGCCATCAGTGGAGAGAGAGCTATTTGTCAAGTTTAGATTTGAACTTTTAGATACCAACGTCAAATTTGGCCATTACCAGAAAATCCCGTATGACGAAATAACATGTATATGTGGAGCAAACATCGTGGAGGATACGGCACATATAATATTTGAATGTAGGTTGTATGAGGAAGTAAGAAAACAATATCTGTCCCCAATTATAAATAAATTTCCCCACTGGAATGTAAGGCATAAATTATCATTTCTATTGAAGGCAGACTCTCCTCCCCTGGTAAGGGCTATTACTCGCTATCTTAAAAGGATGACAGCAATACGAGCCAGTTATATCGAAAAGAATTTCATTGATTGTAAGAAAGATGAGCTGAGTTAGAGAGGAGCTATCTTATTTGGGTGATCTAGTTTTGGAAATCTAGTTATTGAACTTCGATATTGTTAAATTTTAAATGTCATATATCATATATTTTTAGACTGTTATTTCTGTAACTGTTTGTTTTATCTTTTCCTTTCTTTCTTTCTTTCTTTTTTTGAAAAGGCCTTCGGGCTATTCAATAAAAGAACTAGAACTACTATAAAGTCCATAGCTATTTCTTCCCACAGGCGGCCGGGCTCAGCTTCCTATTGAAGCAAACTGGGAGTCTTCCCCGGTCTTGTTTGCTGGCACATGTGGCACAACTTTTTACATAGTCCTTCACATAAGCTTTTATCTTTGGCCACCAAAACTGCCATCTAATTAGATGAAGGGTCTTTAGGAATCCAAAATGACTAGCCACTCAAGAATCATGGCTACACTGGAGAACCAGGAGTCTTGTGCTGTGCTTGGGGACGTAAATTTTCAAACCTTTCCAAACTAGTCCATCATGGGTCATCAAAGTATCTTGGTTGTCGGCTAGCCATAGATCGATAGATAGTGCTGCCTTCAACTCTGCAGATAGCTTCCCATCAATGGGGTCAGTCCGTCTGCTGTCCTGACTCTGGGTAGTGACTTGCACCACACTCTGCATGTCCAGGATGATGGTGTGGATGACCTCCTCTCTCTAGCTGTCATATTGGGGTTTCCTTGACAGGGCATCTGCAAGCAGGTTCTTCCCCCCTGGGATGTATTTCAGCTTGAAATCAAACTGCTTTAAGTACTGCACCCAGTGGACCTGTTTGGGGGAGAGCCTTCATGGGGTTTTTAAGGCTTTGAGATTTTTATGGTCTGACCATACCTCGAAGGGGATCTTGGCTCCCTCTAGGAAGTCCTGCCATGATAGAAGAGCCCCATGAACAGCAAATGCTTCCTTCTCCCATACTGCCCATCTCTGCTTGGTGTCCATGAGTTTTTTGGACACATATGTGCAAGTTAGCAGCCATCCTTGGGGGTCTTCCTGGAGGGGCACTGCTGACACTGCCACATCACTGGTGTCTGCCTGGACGATGAACTGCCTATCTGGGTCTGAGTGCTGAAGGATGGGTTCCTCTGCAAACAATTGTTTCAAACAATTTTTGAAAGCTTAGCATCCAGGCTAGAGGCTGCATTGGCCACAGATTTATGGGGTAGGATTCTGTCTTTAGCAGTTCAGTAAGTGGCGTTTGACAGAATCAGTTGGGAATTTATGATTTCTCAATTGGAATATATGGAACTTGGTGGGAATTTTATTTGGGCAATTCGAGCTATCTACCGGGAGCAGACTGCAAGAGTTCTCATAGATGGAGAGGAGACGGAGAGAATTCAAATTCGTAGAGGTACAAGACAGGGATGTCCCCTTTCCCCATTGCTATTTGTATTAACTTTAGAGACCCTGCTTAGAGAAGTGAGAGGAAACACGGAAGTAAGAGGAATGAAGATTAGGCAGGAGGAAGTTAAGGTCCAGGCTTATGCAGATGATCTTGTATTTATCTTGGATCAACCACTGGACTCGGGCCTGAAATTATTATGCTTGATTAGAGAGTATGGGAAGATAGCGGAATTACTGATGAATGAAGAAAAAACTAAAATCCTAGCGAAAAATATGACTCAGATGCAAAGGCAACAGCTGGAGCAGTTAATGGGTTTAAGAATAACAATTAAAATTAAGTATCTGGGTATATGGTTGACCGCCAGATGCTCCTCATAAAGGAGGATAACTATCTTCCTCTTTACAGCCAGATGCTCAGAGACTTAGAAAGACGGAAAAATCTCCAGCTATCAATTTTGGGAAGGGTGGCAACCATTAAGATGTGCGTGTTACCCAAATGGTTATTTCTATTCCAAAGAGCCCCGGTAAGGTTGAATAAAGACTTTTTTTACAAATTTGGATAGGAGTATATCTAAATTTATCTGGCAGGGAAAGAGGCCGCGGATTAGACTTAAAATGTTACAAGAACCCAAAAATAGAGGAGGATTTGGACTCCCAAATTGGGAGCTCTATCACCAAGCAGCGAACTTGATTTGGGTGAAAGAATGGATGGTCCTACAAAAGAGACGACTTTTGAAATTTGAGGGAGCCGGTCTTCAACATGGCTGGCACTATTTTCTATGGCCGGGAGCATCCGGCCACCCTAGACACTTTGATGACCCCTATTTAAATAGGACGCTTGGGTACATTTGGGAAAAGGTTAGAAGAAGAGTATATTCAAAAGTTCCATGTTGGATTTCGCAGGAAGCTCAGATTTACCCGACATTGTATAAAGGGGAGAAAACCTTGACGTATGAAGGTTTCTTGGATGTTCAGGGTAATCCGAAGTCACGAGAATTATTAACTCTTCAAGGATATAAGATAGACTGGTGGTCTTATTCTCAAGTGCACTCCAGGTATAAAAAAAGATTTATATAGTGAAGGAATCTACCGTAAAAGACAAGAATTGGATAAGATCTTATCCAATTCGGTGTTGGAACTCCTCGCCCTGCGAGATTCTCCCCTCTTGTAGGTTTGGCCCCCCACATTATTGAGGGCCTATCTCGATGACAGACTTTGGAGTCCAGAGAGATGGCATGGAACAAGGAAGAATTTATGGGGCTTTTTAGGGAAATTTTTTAAGATTTTAAGGGGTTCTTGGTGGGGGGTTGTAATTATTCTTTTAAAGATACTGGGAAGATGACTATGGCGGATGGGGGGGTCAGAGGTCAGAGCCGTGCCCGGCTCTGGGTAACGATTTGGGGGGCACTGGATGAGGGATTGGGAAAGGGATGGGGGATGATATCTATGAGGGCTGTACCATCGGCACGGTAGATGGGAGGGGCAGATATGGCAGGAGCAGGGGACCACATCAGGTGTTGGGGGCTCGCACTCGCTGTCTGAGAGCAATTGCTTGCCCCGGTCCCCAAGGCTCTGCTCGGATACTAGGTGGCTTAGATACTCAGGAGCTGGGCCTTCGGCTGATGCTGTGCAATGCCAGGTCCATGGTCAATAAGGCCCCCCTCATTCACGATCTTATACAAGAGGGAGGAGCGGACCTGGCGGGTATTACGGAGACCTGGTTGGGCCCGGAGGGTGGCGTCCCTCTGGTTGAAATGTGCCCACCAGGCTTCAGAGCATTCCATCAGCCGAGGGCCCAGGGGAGGGGTGGGGGGGTGGCGGTTATTATTAACGAGGATCTGGGTCCGAGGGAGACCACTATGCCTCAGATAGCCGGATGTGAGTCCCTCCTTGTGAGGTGGGGCCGTGGGGTCCAGATGGGCTTGTTGCTTACGTGCCTAGCTCCCTGCCGCGTGGCAACAGCCCTACCTGAGCTACTCGATGTGATAGCCACGGTGGCAGTAGATACACCCAGGCTTTTAGTCATGGGTGATTCCAACTTGCCATCTGTTGGTGAAACGTCTGAGGTGGCTCGGGAGTTCATGGCTTCCATGACGGCCATGGACCTGACCCAGTTAGTTCATGGCCCTACTCACAGGGGAGGTCACACTCTGGACTTGATTTTTGTCTCTGGCCAGTGGTTGAGTGGTCTTGTTATAGGGGATATAGATATGGAACCCTTGTCATGGACTGACCACTCACTCCTTTGCCTAGATCTTCGAACCGCGACCCCTCGCCGCAGGGAGGCGGACCCAATTAGATGGATCCGCCCCAGGCGCCTGATGGATCCTGATAGGTTCCAGATGGAGCTTGGGCCATTTCCTGAGGATCTAGCACATGACTCGGCCGAGGACCGGGTAGCTGCCTGGGATCGGGCGGCTGGTGGGGCCTTGGACCGAGTCATGCCTTTGCGGCCTCTGACCTGATGCTGATCCTGTGCGGCTCCTTGGTTTACTGAGGAGCTGAGGGAAATGAAGCGCCAGAAAAGACGCCTGGAGAGCGGTTGGAGGGCCAGTCTCGCTGAATCTGATCGAACACTGGTAAGGTTGCATATTAAGGCCTACCTAGTGGCAATAAAGACGGCAAAGTCTAACTACTTTTCCGCCTCTATCGTGTCATCAGGGTGACCCGCTCCCTGCTCCACCTGGGAGTGCAGGAGGATCCCTTAGAAGGCAGGGCGGAGGATTTCGGACAATACCTGTATGACAAAATCACTCAGATCCAGGGGGATTTGGGCTCTGACTGGGTAGATCAGGGCAGGGTGACGAGGAACAGTCTTGAGAATGTTATCTGGGAGGAGTTTGATGCTGTGACTCCCGATGATGTGGACAGGATTTTGGGGAGACTTAGTGCGGCCACATGTTTACTGGACCCGTGTCCCTCCTGGTTGGTACTGGCTTCCCGGGAGGTTACACGAGGCTGGCTCCAGGGCGTCATTAATGCTTCGTTGAGTGAGGGTCACTTCCCCGCTGCCCTGAAAGAGGTGGTGGTGAGGCCTCTTCTCAAGAAGCTGTCCCTGGCTCCGGGAATATTGGCTAACTATTGTCCTGTCTCCAACCTTCGCTTCATTGCGAAGGTTGTTGAGAGTGTGGTCGTGCAACAGTTTCCACAATTCCTGGAGGAAACATCCTATCTAGATCCGTTCCAGTCGGGTTTCAGGTCTGGGCACAGCACGGAAACGGCATTGGTCGTGTTGGTGGATGATCTCTGGAGGGCTCGGGACAGGAGTTGTTCCTCTGTTCTGGTCCTATTAGATCTCTCAGTGGCTTTTGATACCATCGACCATGGTATCATGCTGCACCGGCTGGAAGAGTTGGGAGTGGGAGGCACTGTGTTGCGGTGGTTCTCCTCCTTTCTCTCTGACCGGTTGCAGTTTGTGTTGGCAGGGGGGGCAGAGGTTAATGGATTTTAAAATATGGGTATTTTAAATTGGGTATTAATTCAGCCAAATTTATTTAATTCATTTTATTCGATTTTAAATTTTGTATATCTATGTGTTTTATTTCATGGCTGTGCACCGCCCTGAGTCCTTCGGGAGTAGGGCGGTATAGAAATTCAATAAATAAATAAATAAATAAATAAATAAATAAATAAATAAATAAATAAATAAATAAACCTCAAGGCCTCTCATTTGTGGAGTGCCACAGGGATCAGTCCTCTCGCCCCTTTTGTTCAACATTTATGTGAAGCCGCTGGGTGAGATCATCCGTGGCTTTGGGGTGAGATACCATCAGTACGTTGATGACACCCAGCTGTACATCTCCACCCCAGGCCACCCCAACGATGCCCTTGAAGTGATGTCCCAGTGCCTGGAGGCTGTGCGGATCTGGATGGGGAGAAACAGGCTCAAGCTCAACCCTTCCAAGACTGAGTGGCTGTGGCTCCCGGCATCCCGATATAGTCAGTTGACTCCATCACTGACAATTGGGAGCGACTCTTTGGCCCCCACTGAAAGGGCTCGCAATCTGGGAGTCCTCCTGGATAGGCAGCTGTCTTTGGAGGAACATCTGACGGCTGTTATCAGGGGGACCTTTTATCAGGTTCGCCTGATTCGCCAGTTGCGGCCCTTTCTCGATCGGGATTCCTTGTGCACAGTCACTCACGCCCTCGTCACCTCTCGCCTTGACTACTGCAATGCTCTCTACATGGGGCTCCCCTTGAAGAGCACCCGGAGGCTCCAGCTGGTCCAGAATGCAGCAGCACGAGTAGTGATGGGAGCAACATGGCGCTCCCATGTAACACCGCTCCAGCGTGAGCTGCACTGGCTCCCGGTGGTCTTCCGGGTGCGCTTCAAGGTGTTGGTTATCACCTTTAAAGCATTCCATGGCATAGGGCCTAGCTATCTGCAAAACCGCCTGCTGCTACCGATGACCTCCCATTGACCTGTGCGCTCCCACAGAGAGGGCCTCCTCAGGGTGCCATCAGCCAAACAATGTAGGCTGGTGGCCCCCAGGGGTAGGGCCTTCTCTGTGGGGGCTCCCACCCTCTGGAATCAGTTGCCCCCGGAGATAAGGAGAATCCATGACCTCAATGCCTTCCATCGTTCCCTGAAATCCCATCTTTTCCAGCAAGCCGGGTTGGCTTAAGAAGAAATTTTTAAATTCTTTTAATCAGTCTGTGATTTTTTAACTTTCAGGCCAAAATTTATATATATTTTTAAATGTTTTAATATTTGTATTCTATGTTTTTATCTTGGCTGTACACCGCCCTGAGTCCTCAGGGAGAAGGGCGGTATATAAATTGGAAATTAAATTAAATTAAATTAAATTAATTATTAGAAGGAGGGAAAGGGATACTATCTAAATGTTATGCATATTTATTATCTCTGCAGATAGGACAGGATGTAGTGAAGGATTGTATGATAGCATGGGGGCGAAATTTTGGATATCCCCTTGACTTCCAGCAATGGGAACAGATTTGGTTGAAAAATATGAAATTTACCATGGCCTCCTCATATAAAGAAAACATATATAAAATGGTCTACCGGTGGCATCTCCCCCCGGCGAGATTAGCTAAAATGTTTCCCGGGACATCTGCCTGCTGTTGGAAGTGTGGTTACAGTAATGGAACTTATTTTCACCAATGGTGGACCTGCCCGCAGGCGGTTAAATATTGGAAAAAAATACGGCAATGGATTTTGGAAATTATACAGATTAATTTGGAATTAAGGCCCAAGATTTTCCTATTGGGGGCAAAACCTTTGAATGTTAAATCAGATATATGGTTCTTGTTAATTCACATTATTACTGCAGCAAGATTAGCATATGCACAGGAGTGGAAAAATCAATATTTACCGATAGATTTGAAAATAATATATAAAATTAATGAGTGTGCGGAATCAGATAGATTAACTAGATTGATCAATGGTAAAAAAGATTCAGAATTTTATAACAGTTGGAAAGTATGGTATGATTGGGTCCAGAAAAGGTGGGATAGAATAGATATATGATGATGTATATATATATGATGGCAAATATGTATGTAAAAAGGAATGACTTTTATTTATTTATTTATTTATTTATTTATTTATTTATTTATTTATTTATTTATTTATTTATTTATTATATTTCTATACCGCCTTCCCCCCGTAGGACTCAAGGTGGTGTACAGTCAAGAAAAATATAGACACACAAACATTATAAAATTGCTAATTAAAATTATTACTTAGTTTGGTCAATTAAATAAAACCCAGAATTAGATAACATTTAAAAAATCATTCACATGTTCATATGTTTAGCCCCGCCTGTTGGAACATCAGGGTCTTGAGGGCATGGCGGAAAGCACGGAGATCAGGGATATCTCCGGGGGCAGTTCATTCCAAAGGGTTGGAGCCCTCACAGAGAAGGCCCTCCCCCTGGGAGTCGCCAGTCGACATAATTTGACTGACGGTACCCTGAGTAGTCCCTCCCTGTGAGAACGAACTGGTCGGTAGGAGGCTATTGGTGGCAAAAGATGGTCTCGTAGGTACCCAGGTGCTAAGCCATGGAGCACTTTAAAGGTGATAACTAACACCTTGAATTGCATCCGGAAGACCACCGGGAGCCAGTGCTAGGAGAGGTGTTACATGGGCGTAATGAGCTGCGCCCATAATCACCCGCGCGGCTACGTTCTGGACCAGTTGGAGCCTCTGGGTGCTTTCAAGGGGAGCCCCATGTAGAGAGCATTACAGTAGTCCATATGGGAGGTAACTAGGGCATGAGTGACCGTGCACAAGGCGTCCCGATCCAGAAAGGGACACAACTGGTGGATCAGGCGAACCTGATAAAAGGCACTCCTGGCCATGGCCGTCAAATGATCTTCTAAAGATAGCTGTGAATCCAGGAGGACACCCAAGTTGCGGGCCCTCTCTGTGGGGAGCAAGATCTCATCCCCTATTGTCAGTGATGGTACCAGCTGACTATACCGGGATGCCGGAAGCCACAGCCACTCGGTCTTGGAAGGGTTGAGTCTGAGCTTGTTTCTCCCCATCCAGATCCGCATGGCATCCAGGCAACGGGACATCACAGCAAGGGCATCATTGGGGTGGTCTGGGGTGGAGATGTATAGCTGTGTGTCATCAGCATACTGATGAACACTCATCCCGAAACCACGGATGATCTCGCCTAGCGGTTTTACATAAATGTTGAACAGAAGGGGTGAGAGGACTGACCCTTGTGGCACCCCACAAATAAGGTGCCTCGAGGTCGACTTCTGCCCCCCTGCCAACACAAACTGCGAACGGTCAGAGAGAAAGGAGGAGAACCACCGAAGCACGATGCCCCCTATTCCTAACCCCTCCACCGGTGCAGTAAGATACCATGGTCGATGGTATCAAAAGCCGCTGAGAGATCTAATAGGACCAGGATAGAGGAGCAACCTCTGTCCCGAGCCCTCCAGAGATCATCCACCAACGCGACCAATGCTGTTTCCGTGCTGTATCGTGACCTGAACTCCGACTGGAACGGATCCAGATAGACAACTTCATCCAGGTATCGGGGTAGTTGTCGCGCCACCACACTCTCAACAACCTTCGCAACAAAGCGAAGGTTGGAGACTGGACGATAATTTGATAATATAGCCGGGTCCAGGGAAGACTTCTTGAGGAGGGGCTTCACAACCGCCTCTTTCAAGGTGGCGGGAAAGACACCCTCACTCAGAGAAGCATTTATAATCCCCTGGAGTCAGCTTCGTGTAACCTCCCGGGAGGCTAGTACCAACCAGGAGGGACATGGGTCCAATAAACATGTGGCAGCGTTAAGCTTGCCCAGAATCCTGTCCACGTCCTCAGGAGTCACAGAGTCAAACTCTTCCCAGATAACGCTCTCAAGACCTGCCCCCGTCTCCTCCCCTGGATCTACCCAATCGGAGTCCAGGCTTTCCTGAATCTGAGCGACTTTATCATGCAGGAATTGTACAAAATCCTCAGCTCGACCCTTTAAGGGATCTTCCCGTACCCCCACCTGAAGTAGGGAGCAGATCACCCTAAACAGCGTGGCTGGGCGGTTCTCTGCAGATGCAATAAGAGCGGAGAAGTAGCTAGACTTCGCCGCTCTTATCGCCACTAGGTAGGTCTTAATATAAGATCTCACCTGTGTTCGGTCAGATTCAGATCGGCTTGTCCTCCAATCGCTCTCCAGGCATCTTTTCCGACGCTTCATCTCTCTCAACTCCTCGGAAAACCAAGGAGCTAGACGAGATTGGCATCGGGTCAGAGGCCGCAAAGGCACGACATGGTCCAAGGCCCCAGTAGCTGCCCTGTCCCAGGCGACCACCAGGTCCTCAGTCGAGTCGTGAGCCAGAGTCTCAGGAAATGGCCCAAGCTCCATCAGGAACCTTTCGGGGTCCATCAGGCATCTGGGACGGAACCATTTGGTTGGTTCCATCTCCCTGCTGTGGGTGGAAGTGACTTGAAAGTCCATGTGGAGAGAATGATCAGACCATGACAAGGGCTTGATGTCTATATCCCCTATTCTTAGATCATTCAGCCACTGATCAGAGACAAAAATCAAGTCCAGATGTGATTCCCCAAGTGGGTGGGGCCTTGAACTACCTGGGTCAGGTCCATGGCCGTCATGGAAGCCATGAACTCCTGAGCCGTCTCCGACATCTCACCAGTGAATGGCAGGTTAAAATCCCCCATAACAATAAGTCTGGGGGTTTCCACCACCACCCCGGCTATAATGTCGAGCAGTTCAGGCAGGACCGCTGTTATGTGGCAGGGAGCCAGGTACGCAATCAGTAGGCCCATCTGAATCCCCCGACCCCACTTCACAAGGAGGGGCTCACATCCGGCTATCTGAGGAACAGTGGCCTCCCTCGGGCAAAGACTTTCTCTAATGATTGCTGCCACTCCCCCACCCCTTCCATGAGTTCTTGACTGATGGAATGCACGGAAACCTGGCGGGCACATTTCCACAAGGGGAACTCCTCCCTCCTGGCCTAACCAGGTCTCCGTAATCCCTGCCAGGTCAGCACCCCCCTCTGAAATAAGATCATGAATGGGCAATGTAATCACATTATACCATGGTGGCAGGATTGTATATTTTATCTGTGTATTGGTGTATAGACTATATTAATAAAATTTATATTAAAAAAAAACAATTTTTGAAAGCTTAGCATCCAGGCTAGAGGCTGCGTCGGCCACGGATTTATGGGGTAGGGTCCTGTCTTTAGCAGTTCAGTAAGTGACAGAGCCACTTCTGCGAAGGCTGGGATGAATTGCCAGTAGAAGTTAGCAATCCCCAGGAAATTTTACAGCTGTTTCCTGGTGCGAGGGGGCTGCCAGTCAAGTATGGCTCACTTTCCCAGGATCCATTTCCATGCCTTCGTTTGACACTTGGTAGCCAGAGAAGTTTTGTGAAACTCACATTTGGACAGCTTCGCATAAAGTTTTGCGGCTAACAGTTTCTTTAGTACTTGTTAGACTAGTTTCACATGTTCTTCTAATGTCTCACTCTAATGTCTCACTGAATATGAGAATGCTGTTCAAGTAGACTAGAACCCCCTTGTATAAATGTTCATGCAGCACCTCGTTAATCAATTGCATGAATACAGCAGAGGCTCCTTGGAGACCAAAGGGTTTGTTGGAGGATGTCTAGCCAAAGTTCTTCTTTGAGCCCTCTCAGTTGAAGGGATATAGTTTGGTTGAACTTCTCTTATTGTCAAACGTCACTCTAAACCATGGTGGGGATTTCGCCACAGAGACTGGAGGCGGGGCAGGGATATGTTGGGGTGCTGTCACAAGGCAAATGCTGATGGCTGAACTGGAACCTGCGGTGGCACAGCTGCTGGCTGCTGGCTCCTGGTTCAGACCCCATGGCTTTTCTGGGATCATTGGGGCAAATTGAGCCCATGGTGATCCTGTAAGTGGTGGAGCAGACGGTGCTTGTGTCCACTGTCACTGAACCCATCCCTGGCTGGGATAGAACGCCCAGCCTGGGGGAATACACTCCAGGAGCCTGGACAAGGATTGGCTGTGAGACAGAAGCAACAGGTTCCAGTTTTGGGGAGTTTCAGACCCCAAAGTCCCCACATCTGTCCATTCCAAATTTTGGGGTGGCTTCACTGGGCTGGATACAGAACAACATCCAGTGATCATTCTTTTAGTCCCATCTCTGGAGTTGGATCAGACTGGCAACTTTTCCAGGAATCCATCTCTCTGGGCCGAGCGCTTAGACTTTGCATTGTCTCTGCAGCTTCAAGGGCTTGTACCATGTCTTCAGAAGGAGAATACCGGGTCTCGATAAATCTTCCGGTATCTGCTACCATGGCTGACTCTGCGTTCTCCTCTCTCTCTTCCATCTTCGCTGAGTCTTCGCACCACCCAAACTTTAGGCTGGTGCTGGTGGTCAGGACCCCGTTCAGCCCCTTTTTGGGGTGCTGCTTAGTTATTTTGCAGATTTGGGTTAATGTCAGAGTTCCAAGGAACACCCCCAATGAAATAAAACTCTGAGGCCTGAGTTTCCTCAATGTTCCAATTTATTAGAGATGTCATGTTGGCACATCTGGGAAAACCCGAATCTGAAAGCTTCCAGGTTTTCCACACAGTTCACAGCCCTGCCCCACAAGTTCATCACAAGTTCATCACATAGTCCAGTCAACTCTTCACATTCAACTGGATACAACCTCCAGGCAGTCTCCAGCAGATGCAGGCAAAAGTGTCATTGAATACAGAATGTTGTAAAGCAAAAAGGAAAACTGTTTTCCAAAACTAACAGGTGCATTTGGATACATTGGTCTTTTCCATCAGCTCTCTTTTTCTCTGTGTATCCATCTTCAAATCTAGTACATGAAATATGAGCTCAGCCAACATATGAGATTTACCCATCAGTTTTTAGTTTTTAGAAATTCAGTCACTGATTGAATCATCTCTGTTGGCCTTCTCACTATGCTTCAATGGGCTGTTTACTTTTAAAAAATAAAATGTAAATGACAGGCAAATATAGAAGTATTAGATTGGATGACAGAACTCTGGGGATTTATGAAAGAGAGTTAGCTGATGTTTTCACAAATGGTATCTAATCAATGTTCTGCTCAGCTCTATTGGCTTCTACCACAGTGACAGAATTGGTATTCACATATACTCTAAATGAACTGTTTTCCCTGGTGGCTTGATTATAAAGTTATGATGCATGTACAAAGCATTTGCTCAAGCTCTGTATTCCTAAAGATATTTTACCTCAAAAGACTGATTTTTTTCAATGTACTTTCAAGTTTTTTTTTTTTTTTAAAGTTAGAACATTCAGGTATTGTTGGATAATTAAGTTCTGGTTTTCACTTTAGTCCAGAGGGTATAAATTAGGTCAATTCATTTCAGAATCTACAAAGAAAAAGTTCCACAAGGATCCCTAATTATAGTACCTACAAGTTATGCTGGGAAAAAAAATCATTTCAGTATGTAACCTCTAGAGAACAAAAGTTGAAAAACAGAAATTCATTTTTACTTGCATTACAGTTTTAAAGTTCTAATTTCAATAAAGATTAAAAAGCACCCCCATTATTCCAATTAATTCTCAGGGACTGAATTAGCTGCATGAAGTATTTCTTTTTTTAATAATAATTTTATTAAAAATTACAATTAACAATAAACTAATCTTAAAAAACAAAGTATAAAGTAAAAAATAAAAAATTCAGAAAAGAAAGTTAAATAGAAAAAACCATGAAAAAGAAGAAAAAGAAAAAAACATATAAACAAATAAATATTGTCCATTCATTACAAATATAAGCAAATTTCGTAATTTATCATTTTCTCTTAAAATAAAAGAAATGCCACTTTTAAAGCTACTTTCAGTCAGTTCCATTTTATTAATTTAAACTTGTTCTTTCATTACATCTTTTATATATAGTCTATCTATAGAGGCAGACATTCTTAAAATTAACTTCTTGGCCCATTCTTTAAAAATATTCTTCAGTATGTCTACTTTTTATTTATTTATTTGCCTCATTCTGTATTAGTAAGTTGAATTTTGTAATTGTAATCTACTTTTTTCTGGTTCCCCTAATATCCAGTCTCATCCTATCAATGACCTCTTCATCTTTTATATATCTGCAACCTGGTTGGCTGCCAATTTATAAGCAAGCATTTTATACTTTTGATTTTATTTGATTCTTTATGAGCCGTCAGAGAATCCCTAACAGACTTTTGATATCAATCTGTTTATTCTAATGATCAAAACTGAATATCTGAATGAAGGACATTGATAGTGAGAGAGGGGTTTTTTTTAGAAGGTTACTCACTTTTCCAGCAAAGCCACATCTGTCAGATTATGTAAAACTTTGCACTCCTCTATTCTTTCACTAAAGGAAAATATTACTGATATTATAAATCTAGGGCTTTGCTTGAGTTGATAAGCATTTTTCCAATTTAGTGAACCATACTTTTCTGCTTCTACAAGGCTGTTCTGTATGGATAAGAAACAAGAAATTAAAAACAGAAACTTCAGCTAAGTGACATTTTGACATCATTTAGGATGATGCTGAGAAGAAGAAAACCCCGAAGTACCAAATTCATGCGGCTTGCATATATAGCATGATTTAGTACAATACATTGATGGATGAGACAACATTGTTTACAGTGGGTAACTACAGATTCTGAGAGAGACATTTAACAGTATGAATGAAAAAAAAATAACCTTCCTTATAAGGGCTTTATAAACACAGATGGGCTATTATTTGAGATTACTGGCATATTTAAAGACGATCACCATTATTATATTTAAAAATATGCTTCTTAAAGAGTATAATAACTGTAAAATTAGTAAGAATATTTTCTCTCAGTTTTTGCATTGGTTTTAAATTAATCTGAAGGCAAAAACATGCTTGTTTCCATTGCCACTTTTAAATACTTCATGTCATGGGATAAATTTTCTGAAGATTTGTTTTTGCCCCAAACGGATTGGCCCACCTCACTTGTTTCATCAGAAGAGGTATGCTGTAGAACTTTGTCAATCAAGGAATTCCTTGTCAATCAAGGACTCCTGGCAGAGTTCAGGAGACTGGGCTTTGGGCCCTGCTTAGGCTGAAGCCCCAATGAGGGTGTTCCATATTGGAGGTGCTTAGTGGACTGGGAAGAAGATTCTACCCCTACTCTGTTGAATTATGATTTTTAATTTATTTAATCTGTTTATATTAATAGTCAATGTTTTTACATTAGCTTTTATAACTTTGTAGGTCACATGATAATGAAATGAGTGGCACATACATTTAATAAATAAAATGATAGTAATAACATTTGTCTGAAAGCAAGAACTTGTGGAACCATAAAATAGACAAAGTAATTAAAAATGAAGAAGCTGAAATACTCTGAAACTTTGGAATTCAAACAGATAGGCATCTGCTACGTAACAAACAAGACTTAACAATTGTTAAGGACAATTTGCTTGCTATTGAGACATATTGCACTGTATAATCTAAATAAACACTAAACTTAGTGGCAGTGCCTTATTCTTTTTCACATTTCTTTTGAAGTAATGAATGTCCTCAGACAATAAGATTCATACTATGTATAATTTTGGAAGTAGATATATTACTAACATATCTATATAACTAATATAACTGTAACTAATGACCATGATTTCTGATACGACACAACAGCTAAAGAGAGAGATATACATTTCTTGTACTGTCTTGAATTTATATAATTTATATATAAGATGATTTGAAAGCAGTAAAATATTCTAATTTTGGTATGCTCTAGATCAGGGGTGTCAAACTCAAGGCCCAGGGGCCAGATCCGGCTTAGATCTGGCCTGCGGTATGCCCTGAAAACAATGAAGGACAAGCCCACAGTGTCTCTGCCAGCAAAAATGGAGCTCAAGAGCTCCATTTTTGCTGGCAGAAGGTTGCAGGAGCCATTGTAGCTGAAAATGGAGCTTGAGAGGTGCCCCCAACATGAGTGATGTCAAGTTGGCCATGCCTCTCCCCCTGAGGTCAAACACAAATGCACCCCCCCGAGGTCAAACACAGACCTAATGCGGCCCTCAATGAAATCAAGTTTGACACACTTGCTCTAGATGTATGTGTATAATATAATTCTTAGACAGCTTGGTCAAAGGAACCAGAGCTCTAATCATCTGGAGAACATCAAGATGGGGAAGGATGATATGAAGTATATTGCCATTGCTCCCAGTAATTGATGCCATTTATTAATTTCAGGCAATGGCATCAGTTATTGGAATCAATAATTGATGCCATTTATTAATTTCAACCTCCTCTGGATAGTGCCCAAACAATAAAATATATCATTTACTACATACTTTCAAACATTTAATAATAGCAAAAAATTACAGCAAGTAAATATATTGTTAATTATTGTTACTATAATGCTAGGTTACCATGAAATATTTTTGGGTTTTTTTCAGGTTTTTATTTGTTTGTTTGGTTTGGTTTGTCTTATTTTTTGAAAAAAAAACCCCAAATAGAATTATTCCAAGATTTAATGTCTTATTACTTTAAGATGTCTAAAGAGATCATATGGGTTTCTTGCAGAGGCAAGGAAAAAGATGCATGCATTTGATATTAAATAACATAATTTTATCAAAGGAGCAGTTAGCTACAATAGATTTGTCTAAGAAAACTCATAAACCAATCTGTTGAGGTCTCTGGAAACTGGGAAAGAATATTATTCATAGTTTTTCCCCTAGTAAACCAGAATTTGACTGCAATAATTTATCTATTCTTCTGGCTGAAAATACAGAAATGCAGTGAAGCATTCTGTTTGACTTCTTTTTATAATCCATGTTTCAAAGTCATGTGTTACAACTAGAAAAACTTAACTTTTTTTTAATCCGTTAGTCTCTGGGTACAACAGAGCCTTTTAAAGATAACTAACTTAAATCCCATGAATTAGATTACATTTGATTAATTTAATCCAAATATATCTCATGAATTTGAGCAATAACATTATTGTTAGCCTGAAATTCTGAAATCTCAAAACATCTGGAAGGCAGCTGATTTAATACTATATTCTTATAAAAAACTGGTCCCTCCCCCCCCTTCTGAAATACAAAGTATGCCATGCATTAAAGTGTATTAAAAGTTCCAACATGGCAAAAAAGAAAGAAAAAGAAACCAGAGAAAAATTTAGGAGAGTGAGTGAGGAGAAAAAATTAAGGCAAATCAAGTAGTGCTGTCTTGTCATTGGAGGGAATTAAACACTCAGCATCTACATAGAATTAAATAAATAAATAACAAATAATAAGGTTAGAATTATTTGGGGGTATCTTGTGATTTTGGTAAGCTAGTCTGGAGCCTTTTACAAAGGTTATGTTTGACAGACCTGTCTTTCTGCGATTCACTCAGCAGCCTCTCCCCCTCACTCAGAGCTGTTGCTGAGCGCTGAAGAGGGGGGGGGAGGATCTTCTTCAGAAGAAAGCAGAACTAAAATATTCCTAAAGGCCACATGCCATCTCTTCAGACCATTTAAAGCTTCTGAAATGCCACTCTGAAGTAAAATAACTACCTCTCCAGAAGAGTCATTCCATTAGAGAACCAGCAAACAGCAGTGCTGAGATAAATGGGAGTACAGAAAATTGATTTTATATCTGCCTGTAAGTGTGGTCAAATCTTATAGGCCAGCACGTCAAAGAGGATTCTAAAATTTTACTGTGGCAGAAAAATAATGATACAATAGCTATCATTAGAAAAGAATAAGCACTGCTTAATCTTTCCTTTAGTTGCTGGGTTACGTATGAATTTATTCCTTGGGGGGGGGTTGGTTTTTTTTTTTACTGTGGTGTAAAATATTTTTATTCCAAATAAAAAATATGCATAGAAGAAAATATAGTTGTTGGTTTCTTGATTACATACCATCAAGTTGTTTTGTGTTGTTTACCACATTGATAGATTTTCTTCATGAAAATCCCTTACATGTTTTTTCAAGTATTCCAATAGTGCATTTCTCACTATTGTAACTGAATAATTCTACCTTGCTGCTAGTCATCCTCTTTTTCTCTTTCCTTACATTTTTACCAGTACCGGAGCCTTTTCCAGAAAGCTAGGTCTTTGTCTCATGTGTTGAAGTAAGATTATTTGAGCCTGGGTCTCAAGTGAGTGGTTCATTTGTTCAATGATCCATTGGTTTGTTTTCTTGGCTACCCATAGTATTCTTGGGAATCTTCTCCAACATCAAAGTTCAAAGGCATTAATAGTCTTCCTGCCTTGCTTATTAAAGTCCAACTTCCCCTTTCACTTTATGGTTTGAATGATTCTTCATGGCATTGAATATCTTTTCCATGGTCTTAGTGCACATTTCACCATGATCTGTTCGCACTGTAGCCTCCTGACTTGTGTATAAGTTTCCCATGAGGACAATGGGATGTTTTAAAATGTCCATTTTTGTGAGCATTTTCCATTGCTTGGTTGTGATCAATACTACTGAAAGCTTTTTTAAAATAAAAAGTATGTGCTGAGTTCTTTTTGATGTTCTTTGGCTCTATCAATTATCCAGCAAGTCAGCAATTATGTCACATGTTCCTTTGCCTTTTTCTAAAGCCAGATTGAACCTTTTTTTTCATGTAAGGTCTAATATATATTGGATGGTCCTAAGCATTTTTTGCTAGCATGTGAAATGAAGCGTTTTACACTTTGCACTCTGTTAAATATTGTTGTAGATTGACCTCTTCTTGACACTGTGTATGTTGTCCAGATTTGTTGGTATAGCTTGGATAGATCTTGACTAATTCTTTTTCTGTTGCTTTCTATGTCTAGTGGGTACTTCGCCAGTTCTTCTAGCCTTTTTATTTGGTAATGAGCAGAGTACTTTAATTTTGTTTTCTACTACCACCTTCTGAATTCAGAGATTTTTGAAAGACTTTCCTTCTTTTTTTGTGTCTGTTTCCATCTTCAATGTCTTACAGATGCTATTGTAATACTGTCCCTTATCTCTTTTAACAGCTTTCTGAAACTGTTAAGTTCCTTTCTGAAATTTTGGTCTTTCTTGATTTTGCCTTCTCTTCTCTTTTTGGTTATTTCTATTGTTTGTTGTGAGGCCTAGTTTCCTTTCTTCTCTTTCTTCAATTTGGAAGTCCCTATTCATTTTTATCCTTAACAACTTGTCTAAATTCATTCCATAATTCTTCTGGTCCTCCCTAAATTCAATTTAAGTTGGAATGCAAGAATTTATAGTCAGTCTCCTACTTTATGTTGACTTCCTAAGTCATACAATCAATTTATATTTTTTACTTTTATATTTCCAATTTTAGCATTCCAGGCTCCAATCACAAGCAGCACATCTGTCTTGAATGTTCTATTGATTTATTTTATTTTTATTTATTTTATTAGTCATATTTTTATGCCACCCACTCTCCAAGGACTCTGGGCAGCTTACACCAAAGACAATATACTAAATAGCATATTGCCCCAAACAATCTGGGTCCTCATTTTACCCACCTCAGAAGGATGGAAGGCTGAGTCAACCTTGAGCCGGTGAGATTTGATCCACTGATCTGCTGAACTAGCAGTCAACTGAAGTAGCTGCAGTACTGCCTCTAACCACTGCGCCACCTCGGCTCATTAAAATTTAAATGAGCCGCCACCTCGGCTCACTAATTTAAAATTAGACTTGATATAAAACTAATCAACTTTTCTTGTACATTGGTGACTGGAGCATAAATTTGAATGAAAGTCATATTAAAATGTTTGTCCACAACATTTAATTGATATTATTTTTTTGATTGCATTATAGCCAACTACCGTTCTTGCTTTACTCTTCTTAATGATAAAAGCAGCACTGATCTTTCTTTGCTTTCCTGTTTTGAGTCATAAACAGTGTGATTGTCAAACCTCAGGGTTTTCCTTACCGAAGGAGAGGGAAGGTCCTGGTGGTGATGCTGGTGGCTGCAGCCATGCACCATAGAAACCCAGTTGGAGTGCTAATTAGCTGTGGCAGGAAGGCAGCCAGCGCAAACCTCCATTGGAGTGCCAATCAGCTGTGTGACTGGGAGGCTGCCAGCGTGAGGCAACTGGGATGCCTGATGATCAGTTGTGCAACCGGGATGCCTGACGATCAGCTGTGCAGCCATGCGTAGCTGGGCGAGCAACTTCTGGGCAAGGCCTGCCCTGGCGGAGGGTGTGGCTTACCTATGTAACTGTGTTGGGAGGCAAATGCTCCCAGCGCTGACTTTAATTCCGGATTGCATCTGTTTTGTGACCAGTGCTTTTGGGAGCTCATTTGTGTGCCTGAATTTGGCTTAATAAACCCAGTTATCACCCACCCACATGCTTGGGATTGTTGTTGGATAAGGTCCAGAGCTCGGACTATTTGAGAGGAAGTCAACGTTCATTTTTCCCAATTTTTTTTCTGCTGCTTTCATCCGGAAGGTAAGGAAATGGCTGAAGGGATGGCTCCAACAGCTGATGTGACAGCGGAAGAGTGACAGGTTGCAGAATTGATAATCACACTGGAGCAAGGTGCAGAACCTGGGGTGCCAGGTATGCATCCGAAAGAGCGTGAGGGATGAGGAAATGCTCAGCTGATGATGCAGGGACAGCCAGCCACATACTGTATGTTGTCCTTGAGCAAGGGCTGAGGGGTGTGTGGTGTCTCAGTTCATGTATGACTGCTGAGACTGGACCCCAGCCACCCCCAACCCCTAGTTATTCCAGTGAATATATGGAGTAAAAGGTGGACTATGATGATGAGGGGGAGTACAGCTACTCAACCACCCCGGGTAGCCATACGATGGAGATACTGAGGGAACAGTTTGGCGAGACCAGCTTCTGGGATGCTCCTACCTTGCAATCATGGGACCTGGGGGGAGAGGCAGCCTCATGGCCAGCATAGCTGCAGGAGCTGCAGCCGAGCATTGCACCATCTACCTATTTTCAATTGGAAATCAGGTGATCAGCCATATGGATCACTACAGTCATCTATACCTGTCCCAGTGGACAATGGTTGTTGTGGTGACAGTGGTATTGGAGGGAGAGGAGGTTGAGTAGGTGGCATCTCTGCATAATGAGCATGCTGGTGAGCTGGCAGACATTGGCCTTTTCCTGGAAGTGCTATGGGCCCAATTAGAAGACCTGGCCGAAGTCCACCAGGCAGAGGGGGAGCTACTGCCTCTACAATAGAGGGGACAGCAAGTGAGGGACTATGTCCGGGACTTCCATCAGGCTGCTTGTAAGGTGAAGGGTGCCTGAGTGCCTGCTGGTCCATCATTTTAAGGCAGGCCTGGATAGGGGTCTATACCAGGCCTGTGCCTATTGGAGCCTCCCTCACTGGTTAGCCACTGGTACCAAGTGGCCATCAAGCTTGACACTGAGCTATGGGAGTGTCGCCCCAAGGGGGAGTTTTTTTTTTAATTTGATTTATATGACGCCCTTCTCTGAAGACTCAGGGTGGCTTACAATGCATTAAGCAATAGCCTTCATACTTTTGTATATTTATACAAAGTCAGCTTATTGCCCCCACAATCTGGGTCCTCATTTTATCTACCTTAGAAAGGATGGAAGGTTGAGTCAACCTTGAGCCTGGTGAGATTTGAACTTGAGGTAATTGCAGACAGCTGATGTTAATAACAGTGCTTTAGTCTGCTGCACCACCAGGGCTCTTTTTAAGTTTGGTGTCAGACCACGAAAGACCACGGAGCATCTGCTCATGGCCAGCCGGGTGACCCCTGTTCTTGTGGGGGTTCCATGGGATGGGACGGCCCGACTGATATTGAAATATTTCTGGTGTGGCCAGCTGGGTCATTGTGCAGCTGAATGCCCAGCCCCCAATCCGCAGACCAAGGCAAGGTCCCCAAGGTGAGCATGGTGAAGAGGACACTTCTGAAGACCCCTGAGAAGTCCAGAGTGGCAAACCAAGCCATGAGGGGTGCACTAGCACTAGCTGAGGCAGCTGAGGGAACACCAGCAGAAGGTGAGTACCAGACAGCTGCCTACAACAGTGATGATGATGGGAAAGGGGATCCGATAGTAATTGCACCTGTCTGGGCCTTCCTCATCCCTGTGACCATTTCGGCCCCATAGTTGGGTCGAGATGGTAGATACAAGGCACTGATAGACTCGGAGTATATCAGGTGCCTCATAAGCTGAGCGGTAGCTAACAACCTGGGGATATGGGTTAAGAAATTGGTTAACCCCATTCAGTTTGAACAGGTTGATGGGTCCCTGTTGGGGGAGTGCCAGCCATACATGTCACTGAGTCAGTGTGGCTTGACATGGCCCAGCATTGGGAAATGATTTGATTAATAGTTGTACCTACAATGATCAAATCCATAATTTTAGGATTAACATGGTTAGACAAGTGGGGCCAAATGATATGGTGCTAAGGCGGGTTCCACAGGCTAGGATTGGAACAGGTCCCTGATCCCCATCACATGAATCCCTTTGAGGGGGGAAAGGACAGGCCCCAGAGGATTCACCCCTGCCCACTCAAGTTCTATCCCATGCCTCCTTCCTTCGAGTCTATGTGGATTTGGCAGAAGTATTTAGCAAGGCTGAATGTGATGTGCTACCTCCCCCCCCATCAGCCGAACTATTATGCCATCGATATCCTACCCGGGGTATGACTATCAAAGTCCAAGATGTACTTGATGACCCCAAAACATATGGAGGAACTTAGGAAGTACATCGACAAGAACCTGGCTCGGGGGTTCATTCAGCCCACTCACTTAAGGATCGCAGCTCCTGTCCTGTTCAAAGAGAAGAAGGATGGAACTATTTGCTTATGTGTCGACTTCAGGGGCATTAACAGTGTGTGTGTTGAAAACATGTACCCTCTGCCCTGATGAAAGAGATGTTTGCCCATTTGGCTAAGGGGAGGATATTTACCAAATTGGATCTCAGGGAGGCATACTACAGGGTGAAGATCCAGGAGGGGGATGAATGGAAGACCGTCTTCAACTGCCCCTTGGGGAGTTACCAATTCAGGGTGATGCTTTTCAGCCTGCAGGAAACTCCTGCAGTGTTCATGAAGCTGATAAATGAGGTGTTACACAAGCATCTGTATCAGAGGATGCTTATATACCTCAATGACATCCTCATATATACAAAAACCATGGCGGAACACACCCAGTTGGTTCGGCAGATATTGGAAAAGCTAATGGCCACTAATCTCTACGTGAAGCTCTCAGAATGCAAGTTCCACCAAACTTGGCTATTTCTTGGGATATTGCATTCCAGCACTGGAATGGAAATGGACCCAGCCAAGGTCCAGGCCATCCTGGGATGGCAAGTGGCAAGAACATGACAGCAGCTGCAGAGTTTCCTTGGCTTCACGAAATTTATCAGACTTTCATCCCCACATTTGCCAAGGTGGCTTTGCCCTTGACAGATCTCCTGAAGATTAAACACACAACGGTGAAGCCCAAACCGGGCCAGCCACTGCACTGGACGATGGACTGACGGCAAGCATTCAAATCCCTCAAGGAGTTATTTGCCAGAGAGCCTGTTCTGAAATACCCAAATCCTGAACAAGTCTTTGTGGTCCAAGTGGATGCCAGCAATGTAGCGGTAGCCACTGTCCTATTACATGGTAATGAACAGGGCACAATACAGCCATGCACATATACCTCCCACAAAGTTTCATGGAAACTGAATATAGGTGGGCCAAATGGGAGAAATAGGCCTTTGCGGTCTGGTTGGCCCTCGTTATGTGGAGTCACCTCCTGGAGGGTAGTAAACTACCATTTGAGGTATGGATGGACCATAAATACCTTGAGGCCCTCCAGACTCTGCAGCGATTGTCACCCAAACAGGTACAGTGGGCATAGTACTTTCACCACTTCCGGTTTACCTTGAAGTACATTCCGGCTGGGAGAAACTTTCTAGCAGACACATTGTCAAGGATGTCTCAATACGATAGTCACCAAGAGGCTGTACACACCATCATTCCCCCCTCACCGCAGATGCAACCCACTGTCCAGGTCTCAGCTTAGCGGCTGGCAGAAACAGCCGAAGAGTTAACAAGTGGCTTGCAGACTGAATTATTCATGAACCTGTGGTTCTTGGAACACAACTAACTACTCACCCAATGGAATGAGTTAGTGAGGAAAGGCAATAAACTGTATGTGCCACACATTCTGAGGCCACAAGTGCTACAAAAGTGCCAGAATGTGAAACAAGCAGGACACTTTGGGTTCCTGAAAACCCTACATCTAGCCCAAGATGCAACACAACATAGAGGACTATGTCAGATGTTGTTCGATCTGCGCAACTACCAAACCCTGCATAGGAAAACCCTCTGGCCTATTGCAATCTGTGGCTGAACCTATTTGGCCATGGGAGGAAATAGCATGGATTTTTATTGTTGAGTTGCCAAAGAGCAATGGCCACCCAGTTATATGGATGGTCATTGATTTATTTTCTAAACAGGCCCATTTTATACCCTGCCCCGGGTTACTGTCACCATGAAGATTGGCAAAAGTAATCCTACAGCATATTTATCTCCTTCACGGGTGCCGTGGAGGGTCATTTCTGATAGGGGGGGTACAGTTCATAGCCAAAGGGTAAGCATTTGTCTAAAATGGTATAGGGTTTCCTATCTAAGCAGGGAGTTGGACAAGAAGACCTCCAAGGTCCCTTCCAACTCTATTATAACATCAGTAACAACACATTCCCAAAGTTTTAATCTAGTGACATCATAAACACCATTACTACTCCAAAACTCAACTCTTCTTCAGCAGCATGTTGAATACCATCTGAACTGAGTTTCATCATCCAGCACTATATCACCAATCATTTTATATTTTCCATCCATGTATTTTCTTGGAAAAAATATAGCAACAGTTTACCATTGCCTTCTCCAATCAAATATGCACTGATGCTTAGATGTCACTAAGTTAATACTCTGCCTCTGATATTTTCATATATCCCTACTTCTCAATATCGGTACCTATTTGCTTTAGCTGGGCAGTTGGGATGATCTTTATACCTTGAATGACTCTACTAGGAATATATATTTTTGGCATATACTCCTGTTTTTCGCGTATCCCTCCTAGGACCACCCACTCACCATGATGAGACAATATAGCAGGAAATACAATTATTTCTTCTCCCTAATTTGATCTTTTCATTTAGCATTTAGTAAAAATCTTACTTGATTTGTATATGTAATTGGCAAATAGTTAAAAGTCATTCTTTGCTTTCAAATCAATTGTCAAGGTCTTGATTTATACACTTACAAGATTTCATGCCATTTCAGTTTAATAACTCTCTTACAGCTCTCTTTGCATAGATAAATGGAAGGTGGTATGAAAAAAAGTCTTCAGCCATGCACATCATCTTGGATTGCATTAGATTTATCTGCTGTCCTGAATAAATATTGGACTGCCAGGGTTTCTTCCATGCACACATACACACACACATTCTTACCTGTCTCCTTTAGATGATGCTAGTTAAAGAGCAGGGCAACCCAGCTGGGACCAGTCATTCTTTTTCAGGTGTTTCACATTTTCTCATGGTTGAGCAGCAGCAAGGATGATTAATTCTATGTTCCCTTGCTTTCCCATCTCTGCCCATTAAATAGCCTCCAAGGTAAGCAGACAGAAGGCTGATGATATGTTGAACAGCCCCAGTACACTCTTTGGCAGATTAACTAGAAAGTGTTTGTCATTCTCATTCTCTCTCTCTCCCCCACTCCCTCCCTCCCTCCTTCCCCCTCCCTCCCTGCCTGCCTCCCTCCCTCTCTCTCTCTCTCTCTCTCTTACCCATCCCCACCAGTATTTAAAAGACAAATTTGCAACAGCAACAATGTGTTATGCACTGCTACCTGAATTTTGTTATTCTAATTAATCAATATCTCTGAGTCACAAACCTTTTTGTTGTGAACTAGCCTATATAAACATAAATCTTTGGCAATGGCCGAAACGCCAGTGCTATCGACCCTCAGTCAAAGCATGGCAAGCTAATTTAACAGTTTACATATATTCATAGCATGTTTCCTCAGTGGTGACTTCTATATGCATACTAAAAAGAATGTGTTTTTCATACTTAAAAACAATCTGGAGTTTAGAACAAATCAGAAGGACTCACACAAAACAATAATGTCACTGTTGCCACAGATGGTGTAGGGAACTTTAGACCAAGCTCTGATGGGGGAAACCGTAGAGTTACTAAGGTCCAGATGGATTGGGAGTGTCACACTCAGTCATGGTGGGGACTAGAGGAATGGGTTGTCATATTAATTAAGAGGAAATTTATGCTGAAATAATTTCATGAGAAGTGATAGGGATAGTGCCTTCCCAGATGGCAAACGTTGCAAAATTTTGTGGCATCCCTGAAATAAATCTCTGAAACTTTTTAATATTTATAAAGTACATGTCAGTACACTGATTAAAATTTCTATGCACCAACCATAATTCTGAAATAAGAGTGAGCATCTGGGTGGGTTTTGCTGCTTGCTCAGTTTCCATGAGTATATTGTTCTTGAGGGGAAGAAATAGTATAATAATATCCTGGCACGGTGCTTGCTTGATTATGGATTTACTAGCTTTTGTCAGGCCTGACAGATAAATCTAATGTACCAAGTCACATAGCACAAGTATAGAAAGATGGCCTTCTTTTTACTCCCTGCCTTTTTTTTTTTTTTTTGGTAAGCTTTGTTTCATACAGAGCAATATAAACAGACTTTTTACTTGCCTTTTTTTATTTCGAATAGCAAGCAAAATTCTTGATCTCTAAACCATATATACCTTGTCAAGGTGCAGCCAGGCATATCCTAGAAATAGAGAAGGCAATTTGGTGCTGCAGTGTATTTTTAAATGACTTCCTTCTCAGTTAATCTGACTCCACTTTGTAATGTCCTGGGTGGAACATCCAGATGTTTTGCCTATCGAAATATTACTCCTCTTGTTGCCAAATCTTTTCAAGGCTTGATGAATAAACTTCTTTTGGACAAAATACTAAAACGCAGAGGGGGGGGGAATCAGGAAACTCATAAAATTTATTACTCTTATAGCAAGGGTCTTACTAGCCTGGGCAATTAAGTTCAAATGACATATTTAAAATATCTGTTGATATCTGCTGAAGAGAGTTGCTTGGCTACTTTCCATAAATGGTTTTCTAAATGTCCTATTCATAAACTGTTATATGCACAGAAAAACTGGTTTCAAGTGGCCATGCTCAAACCAAAATGTTAATATGGATCTGTATACATTTTTTTCTTGCAGAAGTGGTTTGGATTTGAAGAAAGGAGGGGGGAAATGCCAAAAACCTTGATGATTGAATAGAACCTGGAAAAGGAGTGAATGCACTGGAAAAATCAGATGCTGGTAGAATGTGTGCCATAGGGCATGGGTGATAGAGGCTAAGCACAGGATTGGAAAGAGCTGAGAAAGATTGTCAAGCCATTAAGTCTGCCACACTAGGACATGGTAGCAGAAGAAACTAAAGCAGGGGTTGGCAACCTAAAACACTCAAAGAGCCACAAAGGTCCTAACCGGAAGTCCCCCGTTCAATTCTGGAGCCGACTGGAAGTCCAGTTCCCCCACCATAGAGTTTCCTCCTAGCTGTCCTAACTGAAAGCCCGATCAATTATGGAGCCAACCGGGGACAAGGAGCTGCAGCAGAGGGATGAAAGAGCCACATGCGGCTCCAGAGCCGCAGGTTGCTGACCCCTGAACTAAAGGAACAGAGGAGCAGGAAGTCTGTGGGAAGATGGGAGCAATGATTCTGATGGGATGTTCTATGGGCTGCTACTGCCAAGCCACATCTTAAATGCCACATCAAGATTTGCCCCAGAGCCAGAATTGTCAGGGCATTTATTAATCCCATGTTTGGTTCTGGGACTAATTACCCTGGTTTAATTAGAGGAGATGAATCGTGGCTCCTCCTTGTTTGCAATATTCCGAAAAAGAAACGCGAAGAGAAGTTTCTAATAAAACTCATTTATTTGTTATAAAGAAAATAAAACATCTCACTAACTAAGAAAAGTTAATTGCTACATTTTTGAAAGTAATTCTTGCCGGCTATCTCAGCCGGACCTTGCTGGAAAAAGAACAAAGGAAAGAGTGTGTGAAGCAAGTAAAGGAATGTGGGTGGATACGGAAACACGTAGCTTACTGATAAGAAGTTGGCAAGCTACGGAGAGTCTGACAGTCCAGAAATGATGAGTTCAGCTGGCAAATAAAATAACGCAGTGACATTCCCCTTCTTTGCCAGTTGAGCGAATATCAGTACATCATCAAATAAGGCACATCTTCTCACGCAGATACTCGTGTTGAGCTGCTGGCAGTGGTTTGTTGAGCATATCAGCAATTTGATCATGTGTAGATACATATTGCATTTTGACAAAACCTTTTTTCACTAAATGCTTTATGTTTTGATAACGGATGTCAACCTAGAACCTGTAAAATGAGATTCAGAAATATAAACCACCGATTCATTGTCTTCCATCACGGTGATCGGTCGGATTGGGTGTGTCCAGATATCTGTGACTAAAGCATCAAACCAAGTTAGGGAATTACATGCATCTGAAACACAAGCATATTCAGCTTCAGTAGATGAACAAGAAACAAAATTCTGTTTACGTACTTGCCAATAAACAGGACATCCATTTAAGAACATCATATAACGTGAAGTACTTTTACGTGATTTCTTATCACTTGCCCAATCAGAATCTGCATAACAACTTAATTCTGCATAATCAGTATGTGTTGGTTCTAACAATAACTTCAAATGTTTGGTGTATTTTAGGTATCTCAATAATTTCTTAATACATGTCCAATGAAACTGTTTTGCTTTTCCTACATGTCGAGATAAGAGATTAACACTAAGTGCAATGTCGGGTCTGGTCCAACTACTAATGTACAATAGTGACCCAATGACTGAACAATAAAGTGTTTGATCTTCGAACTCAGGACTTGCTTCTTGTGTCAAGTTGTGAAAATCTGTTTGCATGGGTACTTTGTTGTGTTAGCATCTTTCATGTTGCAATGATGCAAAACTTGTTCAATTTTATCTTCTTGTGAAAGACTAAACCCCTTCTGTGTTTTTTCAATCTGAACACCTAAATAAGTGCTAATATGACCTAATGATTTCAATGTGAAGTATCTCTGCAAAGCTTTGGCAAAAATTTCGCTCATTTGCTTATGAAAACATTCTGGATTTTGGTTCTGCTCATTTAGACTAGTTCACAACAGTTTGGCAGCATCCCCGGAAGATAATGGTTTTCTTCTGGATTGTAAACAAATCATATTTCCCATTTAGTTACAACTCTCATAACATGCTGAGTAAGTAGTAACATGCAGAACAAGAGTCAATATTCTTGTTCATTGCTTCCTGATATTTTCCTAATAAAAATCTCTGTTTCTATATTTATCATATATTTATGGTGAATGAATATATAGTGCTATAATTTTTAAGGGTCCAGTAACCATGGGGAGAGGATGGAGGGGTTTTTGAGTGCATGGCAATAAGGCCAAGTGCTTATTTCAGGGTTCAAAAAAATATTGCAGGGCCTTATTTTGGGGAAAACATGGTAATAATAATAGTAGTAGTAGTAGTAGTAATAATAATAATAATAATAATAATAATAATAATAATAATAATGTACTGTATGTACTGTATGTATGTATGTATGTATGTATGTATGTATGTATGTATGTATGTATTTTTCTTCAACCGGGTATTTTCCTATGTAACCAAGTTTGCAGCCATAGTTTAGTGAAATCACACCCACTATCATAGGCTTCTTCAACAGCAAGCAAGCATTTTGCTGCCTATTGGGAGACTAATATAGATCTATTTTGGATTGGTTGGTCCTCATCAGTTAGCCACACCCT
Source organism: Pantherophis guttatus (assembly GCF_059756535.1). NCBI lineage: Eukaryota > Metazoa > Chordata > Lepidosauria > Squamata > Colubridae > Pantherophis > Pantherophis guttatus. The sequence continues at coordinate 126,299,611 of NC_142066.1, forward strand.
TACCATATATTCCCTCCCCGTAGAGGCTAAGTATTTGCTAATACTTAGAGCAATACTTAGAGCAAATACTTAGCCTCTACGGGGAGGGAATATATAGTAAGGGTGTGGCTAACTGATGAGGACCAACCAGTCCAAAATAGATCTATATTAGTCTCCCAATAGGCAGCAAAATGCTTGCTTGCTGTCTGAAGAAGCCTATGATAATGGATGTGATTTCACTAAGCTATGGCTGCAAACTTGGTTACATAGGAAAATACATGGTTGAAGAAAAATACACACAAAACCTATAATAAAAGAAGAAAGCATATAGATAGATAGATAGATAGATAGATAGATAGATAGATAGATAGATAGATATAGATATAGATATAGATATAGATATAGATATAGATATAGATATAGATATAGATATAGATATAGATATAGATATAATTATAAGCTGCTTAGAGTCACCTATGTATGAGTTGGGCAGCTATATAAATTTGTTAAACAAACAATAACAAAGATTTCAGATCTCAGGATTCCATAACTGACATGCCCACTGATGGAATATAAACATCTGGACTGTTCCTAAGTTAGGGAAGGCGACTTTAAACTATGGGCAGATAGTTATAGAACTGTGATGGCGAACCTATGGCATGCATGCCACAGGTGGCACGCAGAGCCATATTGGGGGCACAAGAGCTCAGGTCCGGCGCGCATGCATGTGCCAGCTAGCTGATTTTCAGGCCCCCTGGGCCCACCAGAAGTTGGCAAACAGACCATTTCCAGCTTCTGGAGGGCCTCTGGGAAGTGGGGAAGGCTGTTTTCATCCAACCCAGGCTCCAAGAAAGCCTCTGGAGCCTGGGGAGGGTAAAAAACGGGTCTACCGGGCCCACATGCCATCGTGTGCCAAAAGCGGGGGAGCACAGGAGGTCATGCATACATGCGTGGAGTGGCGGGACACATGCGCGTGTGCGACACCCCCCCCACGCTCCCCCCACTTTCGGCACAATGGCAAAAAGGTTAGCCATCACTGTTCCAGGATCTTGATTTCCAATTGTTTTATGGCTCTTTTTTCTTCTAGTTGAACTATTTATTAGAAACTATAGGCCAGTATTGGCTTTTAACTCAGGAAGGTCAGACTTCTATCCAATAAAATGATTCAGTCAGGCATTGACAAACCTTCAGTCATTAAAAACAGAGAAGAAAGTCCTGGACATGAGAATTGAATGTGTATGGTGGGAACAGAGGAAGGGCCAGTTCCAATCTTGTCATCATCTTCATCTGGGAAATGTTGGCAAGTATTTATAAAGTAATGCTTTAATTTTTGTTTTATTCATTTATTTGTTTGTTTGTTTATTTGTTTGTCAAACATGTATAAGGTAACAAGTACAGGTATGAACATAAACATAAATAAAGGAATTAAATACAAATAAATGGGGACAGTAAGACAGGGATGGTAGGCATGCTGGTGCGCTTATGCATGTCCTCTTTGTGGACCTCTTAAGAAGGGAGTGAGGTTCACGGTAAACAGTTTGAGATTGAAGCTGTGAGGGTTTGATGCTGTAACAATGGAGTCAGGTAGAGAATTCCAGGCATTAACCACCCTGTTGCTGGAATTGTATTTCCTGCAATCAAGTGGTTTACCTTGGGTTTACCGGTTTACCTTGAGTTTATGCACATAGTCACGTTTCTGTGAACATTACATGCTGTCCTCTTCTTAAATGTTCCCTTATTAGCTTTTTGTTTTGTGGTGTTTGGTATAAGAATTTCTTGCAAATTACAGTCTTTTAGATAATATATTTCTGGCAAATGTGAATGGCAACAAGGAGTGTTACTGATCTGAACTTGCACATTGCATTGACTAAAACTGCCATCTATTAAATTCAGATTATAGTGCACACTTGCTGAACAATATGCCTTGGTAACATCTCAGTTAGAGAATGTCTTAAAGCTTTGTGTGTGTGTGTGTGTGTGTTTAAATGCTCTCCCATATTTGTTTCATTTAATAATAATCTCTCTGTGCTCTTATTGACAATAATGCCACACTAATGAACACATAGCTTTTTGCTCACTCTAAATATAGAAATTAAACTCTTTAAATGGTGAATGTGGGCCAGCACAATTATGGCATTGCACTTGCGGCCCCTTGGAAATTCACAGAATAATGATCTTTCAATATCTCACCACCACATGCTTGAAAAAGTAATTAAGTCACAAGATAATTAATATCCATTGGAAGAAAAGCACAAGTTCTAAAAAGTATTTTTAAAACCCAAAAAGCTTTTATTTTTCTTCCTAGCATTTTCTCATATGTACAGGGTCTGCATTTGTGTAGCAACAAAAATTGACTGGCAGGCTTGTTCCCTTAGCCTGAAATCATGGGCTGGGAGAAAGGAACTGGCCTAAAGTTACCCAGCTGACTTTCATGGCCAAGATAGGTTTAGATCAGAATGGGATGACTGACCTATCAGTGTGGCCGGGTAGGCACAATTGAGTGTCTGTGACTGAGTGGGGGTGGATGGGTGGGTTTGGATGGGCGGACGCAGACAGGTGAACACAACTGGGTCGATGGAGACTATTCGTCCCTGTTGACTAGACACAGCACAGTTGGATGTGGGGACAACTGGCGCCACCAGAAGAAACATCAGCCCCTAATGTGCCAGCTGTCCAGACATCAGTAAGGTAATACTTGTGGAGAGGAGAATTATTGTCACGGGACAATTCAAACCAAGTGAGGAACAGAAGATATACTTATCTCCACCAGAAGAAAAACTGTTCCATTCCAGGCTTGAAGCCCAGCAGAAAGGTGGAGCTCATAAGTAGGGCTGTCCTGCCAGGATGGCAAATGCAGCTTGGTGAGCATCCAGACTATGCACCATGCCAAGCCTCCAAGCACATCCAGATTGTGGCCCTGTGACTGCTGTTGTAGGAATGACTGCTTGTGATGTCATCCAGAGTGCTCCATAAAAGGGCTGGAGTTGCAGCTTTCCTTACAAAAAAGAAAGGGAGGAAGCCTGATAAACATACTTCTGATGGGGGTGGGGGGAAGGCAGCAGAAGTCTGAGACAGGCTGGGCAACAGAAAGGACCCTAAGAAAAAAACTTTAGCTTGGGGCTTAAAAATTTACAAAACTGAGTCATACTTAATAGGCAGAGGCAGAAAAGATGGTCTCATCCCCAGAGGAAAAGTTGGTGGACCTGCATTGGTCTTAAGACCTTGTATAGGAGGTCTTTCCCTTTCTCCCAGTCCAGCCTAGCCAAGCTCAGTTCACTGTGGCTTTGTTCCTGCTCCAGCAGCGTGTTTCTTGTTATCCTGAGGCATTCAAACATGAGGTGGAACTTTGTGGATGCCTATCTGGATCTCCATTTCAGCACCCTCAAATGTTGCTGAACAGGATGTGTCTAATCCTCTTAACATAATCCTTAAATGCCAAGTAGGCAGGAATTGGCTGGATACCAGACGTTTCTTCTTCTGTCCTCAACACCCTGAAGTGTCTTCAAATGCAGTGAAATGCTGAAGAATTTAGACCTGGATGTGGTAAGCATGATCCAGCCACAGTCTGCCCTTTCTGAAGAGAGAGGTCCACTATTCTAGCTCGTCATTCAAAGGCACTAAATGCTATACACAACCAGTACAACTTGACTGCAATAATTTGCAATCAATGCCAAATCACCCCCGCTAGGTACAATCCATCATCCTATTCAACGCAAAGAGGTCAAAGCAGGCATCTCAGTTCAAATCTTTATTGTCAGTGCACAACATATATACAATGAGATTGGTTGAGCTCCCTCAGTATAACCCCACAACACAATACAACTCACAGTGAAGACAGAAAATCCCTAACTCAATAAATCATATTAAAAAAAAATATCCAGTCCTATTGCACCAGTGTGAACATATTGCACATTGTGCTGGCCCTACAGTCCATCATACTACATAGTTATGATATTATTTCAGGAGTCTGACAGCCCACAGATAAAAACTGTTCTTCAGCCTGCTTGTACGGCTGGCTATACTTCTATATCTCCTTCCCAATGGTAGGAGGGTAAAGAAGTGATGACCAGTGAGAGTCGTCCCTGAGAATTTTCCTCACTTGTCTAAGGCAACGAACCCTAGCAATCTCATCTAGTGGTATCAAGGGCAAGCCCACAATGTTTTGTGCTGTACTCGCCACCCTCTGTAATGTTTTTCTATCCACAACTGTCTGACCAGCATGCCATACTGTGATGCAATAAGTGAGGATGCTTTCTATTGTGGACCAGTAAAAGGAGGTCATCAGTTGTTGTTCCACCCTGTTTTTACGCAAGACCCTAAGGAAATAGAGTCTCTGTTGGGCTTTCCTGGCCACCTGGATCGTGTTGTTTTTCCAGGTGAGGTCTTCACTGAGATGGAATGGCGGTCTTCTGAGGAATGGAAAGACGAACAATAGCAAGGCATGTATTAGTAGGAAAAGCTGCAACAGCATTCTTCAGCTGGCTGCTTTCGCTGGAATCCTGAGCTGGGGAGTTAGCTAGGTTACTGAGTCTCAGCCAAGCCTGGGATGCATAGCAAGAGTCAATGATGTTCTTGTGGTCTTGTCTGCTGTCTCCATAAGTACAGTGCCAGGCCCACGACTGACCCACCTAGGAAGCAAAGAGGAGATGCCCATGTTGGAGCCTACTTCTCGGAGATAGGGAGAGATGCTAGATAATTATCTGTACTCATAAGTAAGACCAATTTTAATTCAAACTGATTCTATTCTGACCCTTTTTGTGCATTGGGAATTATTCCTACATAAATGTATTTAGACAAGCATTCATCTTTCCAAATTACCATCCAGAGCTTTGTCTGGAGAATAAGCCTCACTGAACTAGCCCTGGCTTTCTTTGGAGTAAAAGATGAATAGGCCAGGCTCTGGGATAACTTCCTCCATCAACATCCCAACTACAGCTGGCAAAACCCTTAAACCCTAAATGTCACCAAATTGTTCCATTGAATTCCTATAGTGGTTAGTGTTCTTGAACAAGGAGCTACAATAGTGGACTGCTCCCTTCAGAAAAGGCAGTCTGTGGCTGGATTGCACCCACCATTCATGCTCACCCAGCTGTGCTGACTCATCTCCACCCACCAAGTTGCACCCACTCATCCATGCTGACCTGGCCATGATGAATTGTTCTAGACTGAACTAGAAATCACAGCCTCCTGTGATTTGGATAGTCTGGGCCTTAATCACTAAACTTAGATTGTACCTTTAAATTGGGATATTCTATCCTTTTGGTTTAGTTTGGTTTTGGTGGCGATGCTTCAAGGCCCAAAGAATAGATGATAAGGACTCAGTGGAAACCAGATAGATTTAAATCCTAAAAGTAGTCTTCTGCCAAAATCTGCCTTGTAGTGTCTGTTTTTCATCCTATGAATAAAGTTTCTGATTTTCTATGTTATTCACGGAACACTTAAGAATTTCACTCAAATTTGGGATGGGTAGCATTTTTGAGTATACCTGGCTGTGCTGCTAGAGGTGCTATCACTAGTGTTGTCTTCTGTGAAAAGATCTATCTGTTTCTGTCTTCTCCTCTGAAGACTTTCTGATCTGAAACAGCTCAATGAAACAAATTCCATCCTGATGCCTTCTAGTGGGATATGACTGAGACATGAGAAGACAAAAAGGAATCCAACTATAATTCATGCACTTAAAAAGTGCGAAGAACATTCTCTTATCCCGTGAAAGATATCTTTTAATATTCTTTCATCAAACAGAACGAAAAATGAGCAAGGGTGAATTCCAGCAGGTTCTGACAGGTTCTGGAGAACTGGTAGTAGAAATTTTGATCAGTTTGGAGAATCAGCAAATACCACCTCTGGCTGGCCCCAGAGTGGTGTGGGAATGGAGATTTTGCAATATCCTTCCCCCAAGAGTCGGGAGGGAATGGAGATTTTCCACTATCCTTCCCCTGCCACGCCCACCAAGCCATGCCCACCAATCCACACCATGCCCACCAAGTCACGGCCACAGAACTGGTAGTAAAAAAAATTGGATTTCATCACTGGAAATGAGGGTAACCTCTCTTTTAACCTTCCAAAAACTCACACATATTTGAAGTACAATTGAGAGTGTTTTTACAAACTGCATCACTGTTTGGTTTGGTAGCAGCAGTGCCTCAGATAAAAGGTCCATACAGAGAGTGGTAAGGACAGCTGAGAAGATTATATGAAGCCCGTGTTCCATTATTCAGGATGCTGCTTATGCTAAGCATCCTGCTTAGCGCTATATGCTTAGAGCTCGAAGCACACCCATTTTACGGACTGTTTCTGTTGCTCCCCTCTGGGAGGAGGTTTGAAGTATCTATAGCAGGACTACCAGATTCTGTAACAACTTTGTTCCTTATAGAAACAGAATGGAAATAGAATTCTTTATTGATCAAATGTGATTAGACACAAAAGGAATTTGTCTCTGGTGTACCTACAACAATAGTGATAGATCATCCCTGGTCAGCCTGAGCTTTCTGAGTTGGTGCAGGAAGAACATTCTTTGTTGTATTTTTTTTGATGACGTATTTGATGTTAGGTGCCCATTTTAACTCTTGAGATATTATAGAACTTAGAACCAAGGTCTCTACTGTAGCTACTGTGTTGTCTAGTATTGTGAGTGGTGGTAGTGTAGGGAGGGCTTCTCCTAAAATCTACTATCATTTCTACAGTTTTAAGTGTGTTCAGTTCAAGACTGTTCCGGCCACACCAGAAGGCTAGTTGTTCAATCTCCAATCTGTATGCAGATTCATCATTGTCTTGAATGAGACCAATCACTGTTGTATCAACCGCAAACTTCAGTACTTTAACAGAAGGATCCTTTGAGATACAATCATTGATATACAGAGAGAAGAGAAGTGGAGAGAACACACAGCCAGGGGGGAACTCCTGTGCTAATTGTACAGATATCTGATGTGATTCTGCTTAGCTTCATCTGCTGCTTCCTGTCTGTTAGAAAGCTTATGATCCACTTACAAGTGTGGTCATGCACAGATAACTGATTTAGTTTAGCTAGAAAAATATCTGGAATGATTATGCCATCTGTTTTGTAAACTCACTTTTGTAAAATTGACCTGTTGACTGAGCAACCTGAACTAGCAGCCACAGGATTATTGAAAGAAAAAGTTGTTTATCTATCATAAAAATAAAAATATTTTTTAATTTATTTTTTATTGCACTTTTTCTCTTTACATAGCTCTGTTATATATTTAACAGATCTGTGACATTATTCATACAACTTGAATCAATATTCAATACACTGTATACATTCTATTTCTAAATATTCTATTCCTTTATATACATTTCCATTCCTTATTTCTATTATCTATCCATTCATACCATTTTTTTTACATACTGCATAATATTACGAGTCATCCTTTCCCTTTAACTCTAATGTGCATTTATCCATTTCCATGCAATCAAATATTTTTTGAATTACTACTCCCTCTAAAGGTATACTATCTTTCTTCCAATCCTGTGCAAAGGCAATCCTTGATACCGTTAATATATGTAAGATCAATTATTTTATCTTACTATTATATTTCACCCTAAAAATCCCCAGGTTTATCTATCACAAAAACAAAAATAATTATCTGCTTTTACATATCAAGTTGAATGAAAAGAGGATATTTGGGGGAAAAAAATGAACTAGTTTTGTACTGAAAAATATCTATAATCCAGAAATAATATAAGAGAAACTAGCATATCAATATTGGTTTATAATTTGAAATAAAGTATTCACAGAAATAGAATTGGAAGAACTGCATACCCTGGACAAAGTTATGGACTGGAAAGATATGGAAAAGTTAAAAATGTAATAAAGAATACTAAGTAGTTAGAAAAGTGCTGAAGACAACACTGAATGGCAGAAACCACCAAAGTCATCAATACCTTGATCATACTTAGAATATGATATGCTGCTAGAATGATTAACTGGAAACAACTAGACTGCATAGACCAAAAATCAAGACAGCTAATGAATATCCACTATGCATTACATACCCACAGTGCTATTTATAGATTAGACCTGTCCCACAGAAACAAAGGTAGAAGTTTATTTCAAGTTCAACACACTTAAAAGAGAGTATGCATTGGCTGATTACAAGCATTGATGCAAGTTAAAAATAGGAACTTACTGAATATACAGGACCAAAACATGGGCATCAAAATACTGTGATAAAAATAAGAACAAAATGCTGGCAAGGAAAAGCATTACATGGTCAATTTCTACAAAACAAACAAACAAACAAACGGAAATGGACAAAGATATAACCCGACAATAGCTTAAAACTGGTACTCAAATCTGGTACCTTAAAAAAAGAAACTGAAGGTTTGTTTTGATTGTTCAAGAGCGAGCTACTAAACTAATGTAATCAAGGTCAGAGTTGAAAAAAATTGAAAAAAAATCAAATAATTCAAAGTGTAAAGTAGCAGAATAAACAGCTTCATATGCTTCATATACTCAGTTTGTGCAAGCAGATTACACAAATTGATTATAAAAAGATGACACAACACAGTTACCAAAATAATTCATTGTAAAAAAAAAAGCATGTGCCAGTAATAAAAAAATGGCGAGAACATAAAGTTGAAAAAGTAGTTGAAAATGAGCAGGTAAAATATTGTGGATTCCAAATACAGACTGATAAAAGTCTTGGTTCATAACAGATCAGCTTTAAATGTGGTTGAATAGAAGATAATGGGAATAATTGATTTGGCAATACCAGGGGATAGTAGAATTAGAGAAATTACAAAGTATCAAGATCTAAAAATCAAAACAGAAAGATTATAGCATAAATTAGTTCTGTTGGTCCCAGTGGCACACTTGGTACTATACCCAAAAAACTATGGATAGCACATAGAAAATCTGTGGATTGACATTTCCCTCTGTAGGATGCAAAAGTTGATGGAGTTAGCAGAGACAGCTAAATTGACTGCTTTGATTAAGAAAAGAACACAATTAATTTTATTTCTACTTGAAAACCACTTTTGATCTTTGTTCATGAGGTGAAAAAAAATGAAACTTTGCTTTGGATTTTGCTGATCAGATAGATTGGTTGTTATAGACATGGTTAGTATATGTTATCATATAAAAGTAAAAAGTTGAGGCTTCTTGTTACTTCCTTATTCTATGACACCAAAAGGATTCAGAAATCAATGCTTTTCTTTTTCTTTTCCTTCAGTTTCCTACACTTTTCTCTTTCCCTTTTTCTGTCTTATTTTTCCCCATATTTTCATTTTTGTACTTTTTTGTATTTTATTTTATTTTATTTTTGTATTGTATTTTATATTTTGATAAACAAATAAGATACATTATGACAACATGTTGTCAGCATTATGACAGATGTTGACAACATCTGTCAACTACATAAGGCCACACTACTTGGATTTGCAGAAATATTATGCAGATATATCATGACATCCTAGATTCTCAGGACAAACTCAATACATATGAAGGCCAACACAGCCAAAGAAGTGTAAGCTACAATTTCAAATTGTTGTGAACAAATAATAATAAATGATATTATATATGTACACTATTTGATGAAAAACATTCTAAAGATGCCAAATGAACTTAGCATTAGCTTTGAATTTTGTCTATATCACAGTGATGTTCACAAGGATAGGGACAGAAAAAGTCAAAATTGTGGTTGTGGTAGCATACTCACAACACAAAGGAATCAGGCCTTGTTGCAATTGCCATCTTGGGTTTTTGGACCACCTATGTAGATTCTTTGCTACCATATACCGTTTTTCCCAATATAGTAAATAGAGTTAACCTATGTAAGATAAAAATTTGTAAAGAAAAACCTACAGTATGTATGTGGAAAATATAGCACAAATACATACTGGAAATAATGTTTCAAATTTCACAGAACTTGATTTTTAATCCTACACAAAACAAAAGATGAAGATTTTGTAAGGTAAAACATTTTTACACAAGAATGCAAGTACAATTTTATATATTAAGTCCTATACTGAGTGCATGGAAGAATCAATGCCAAACATTCTTTTTTTTTCTTTTTTTCCTTTTTTTTCTCCAATTTTTATTTATAAGTATAAACTAAACAGAACAATGAAATGTACAAAACATAAAAACATATAAACATCCATTTCAATACATGTCCAGTTTGTCGCAACTATAATATACATTTCTCTTTGTATTTTGACTCTTCCTTGGTCATTCCCTTTTATCTATCTAATATTGATCTTTGTTAACCTATGTTTGTTCTTTGTTTCCATCATATTATATTTGGTCATTTTATTTACTCCCTATTGCTTCATCTCTTTCCTATCTTTCAACCAACTATACCACTTTTCCCATACTAAGTAAAAGTCATGTTCTTCCCTATTTTGTAATTCCTTTTGCTTTTGCTTTTGCTGATGATATTGTATTCATTACAGAACAACCAATAACAACCGGCACCAAGTTACTAGACAAGATAGAGAAATACGGGAGAGTAGCTGGGCTCAAAATTAATAAACATAAAACAAAAATATTGACTAAGAACCTTACCAATCAACAAGAAAAACAATTAGAAGAGAAATTAGGCATACAAACGACAAAAAGAGTAAAATACCTAGGGATATGGCTGACCAATAAAAGTTCATCAATTAAAGAAGATAATTATGATAAATTAACAAAACAAATTAAGAAAGACTTAGAAATTTGGAAAAAGTTACAGCTATCTCTTTTGGGAAGGATCGCCTCCATTAAAATGAATGTGTTGCCTCGAATACTATTCTTGTTTCAAGTGATTCCAATAAAACCGGGGAAGAACTTCTTCAAGGACTTTAATAAACTAATTGCAGACTACATATGGCAAGGGAAGAAGGCAAGAATTAAACTAAAACACCTACAGGACTCAAGAGAGAGAGGAGGATTGGCATTGCCCGATTGGGAAATATATTACAAAGCATCAGCATTAATTTGGATCAAGGAGTGGATGGAACTCAAAAACCATAGACTATTGAATTTGGAAGGATTCGATCTTCAGCGAGGATGGCATGCCTTCTTATGGGAGGACACAGACAAAAGGCATGAATATTTTCAGAGACATACAATCAGACACACATTATACCAAACATGGCAGAGTATTAAAAAGGCACATTATTACAAAATCCCGGAGTGGTTGTCAACGATGGAAGCACAGATCTATCCAAATGCCATGGACTATAACAAAACGAAAACTTATAAAGATCTGTTAAACAATCAGGGGGAATTAAGAACGAGGCAAGAACTAAAAGAGATGGGTACAGACATTGACTGGTGACCGTATATACAAATAAAATCAAGATACAATAAAGATTTGGCTCAATTTGAATTTCAAAAAGGTCAAACAGAATTAGATAAAATTTTGCAAAGGACACAGGACAAACTGATCAAAAAAATTTATAATTACTTATGAGGATATAAATTAGAAGAAGAGGTAGTGAAAGAAAATATGATAACCTGGGCAAAAAAATTCGGTTATAGTATTCAATTAGACAAATGGGAAAAACTATGGAAAATAAATTATAAAATGACAATGTCTGTATCCTATAAAGAAAATCTCTATAAAATGTTTTATAGGTGGCACTTGCCACCAGCCAGATTGGCAAGAATGTTGCCCAGCATGCCATCAACATGTTGGAAATGCAACCATCACAAAGGCACCTATTACCATATGTGGTGGACCTGCCCAACGGCGAAACAATATTGGCAAAGGATCAAAATACAAATAGAGGAAATAATACACCAAAAGATAGAACTAAGACCAGAAAGCTTCTTATTAGGCATAGTGAATGGATACTATGAAAAAGAAACAACCTATTTAATTATACATATGATAACAGCAGCACGAATACTATACGCGCAACACTGGAAGAGTAGTGATATACCAACACCAGATAAAGTAATCAATAAAATTATGGAATGTGCGGAATTAGATAGACTCACAATGCCAAACATTCTTAAATGTTCTGAAATAGTTTCAGGTTCCACAGTTATAGAAGCAGAAAAACAGAAGCAATTCCCATTGACTCATATCACTAAAGACAGCTGTTTGGCTGTTTTATCTCCTTGGGTTCTTAGAACATCTTTCTTGCTTACACATAGATTACTTTAATTTTCTTTTATCTACTACTTAAAGATATTTCACCTAAAATCCATAAGAATTCAACAGCTTAACCTCTTGTGTAAAGAGAAATGCCTATGCCACTCAAAATTGATAACAGAAATATTGAACTACTACTATAGGGGGAAATGAATAAGTATTAATAAGTGTCAGGTTCAAAGATTTGTTCCCACTCTTGAAGTATGATTGTTAAATGGAATATTATGTCGCTATGAGAAATTTTATTGGATAATTTTATTGGATAAATTTTATTGGATAATTTTATTGGATAATATTACCCCAAAGGTTATATTACTAATATGTTTAGAATGTTGCCTTTGGACAATTAGATCATGGCCATTTTTAATACAGAACATCACAATATAATGCAATACAATACATCAACACATTTTACTTAAAATGGCACAATTTCTGGTGCAAGGGGCAAATACTTTCATTACATATATATTTGTATATGTATTTGCATAACATACACTTAAACTACTATAGATGTGTAAATGCGGATAGGTGCGTATACACATGCATTGTGTAAAACTAATTGACAATAATCCACTTAACATATATATACTAGCAATTAATCCAATTGATTTAAATTGATTTCAGGCAATCTTATTTATTTTTTTTTATTTTTTATTTAATTTTTTATTGAAAATTATTTAAAAAATACAGAAAAAATATATAATAATATAGATAGAATTGCAGAGAGTAATATAATACATATAGAGTTTTAAAGTATCAATTTTCGCCTAGAGAAACTACAAACTTCCATTAAGCCAACTCATCAAAAGAAAGAAAAGTTTATCCAGAAGAAAGAATTCTCAATTGTCATGCAATGCTCCTATAAATATTTACCCACGTTCACATTAAGGTTAATATTTTCATTCTTCTTAAGATTTCTTTTTTTGCAGCCAAGCATACCATCTGTCCCAGCTCCTATATAACCCCGATTCTTGTCTATCTCGCAAAAGTCCAGTAAGCTTGTCTGCTTCTGCACAGTCCATGATCTTTGCAATTAACGTAGCCTCCGATAGGATATTTTTGGATTTCCATTCTTGCGCGAATGAGATCCTGGCTGCAATGATGATGTGGAGAGCAAGATACCAATTAGATTTGTTTAAGTTCTCTGCTTTCATGCCTAGTAAAAACGTTTCCGGGTTCAAATCTATTCTACATCCTATGATTTCTAAAATCCATTTTTGAATTCTAGCCCAATATTCTTTTGCTCGGGGACAGGTCCACCAACTATGAAAGTAATTCCCATAGCGGCGTTACATTTCCAACAAACCGGAGAGGTCCCCGGGAACATCTTCGATAATCTAGCCAGGGGCAGGTGCCATCTATACAGCATTTTGTATATATTTTCCTTATAGGAAACCGACATTGTTAATTTTAAGGTTTTTCCCCAAATTTCTTCCCATTTTTCAAGTTCAATCGAGTATCCCAAATTTCTCCCCCAGGCAATCATTGAGTCCTTGATGACCTCCTCTCCAATCCAATCCATTAAGAGGAATTGATACAGTTTGGATAATACCTTCTCATCCTTCCCCAATAAGATCTTATCAAGTTCCTATAGGGAATTATAGATTCCTCCTTTGTTTTTATCCTGAGCTCTCCTAGATTGGATCTGATTATATGACCACCATCTAGCTCATAGCCTAATTCCACCAGCGTATTTCGAGATTTTACTTTGCCTGAAGGATCCAACAGAGCTTGGTAAATTAATGGTTTATTTCTGTTATAAAGAGTCGGGTGTATCATCGCCTCTAAAGGGGAAAGCCAAATCGGAGTCATCAGGTAATATTTATTTCTTATTCGATCCCATATGGTCATCAAAACCTTTCGAATAAAGTGGTCCATAAAGTATTTATGTTTTTTGGGCCTTTCCTGACTCAGATAATAGTGCCACCCCTGTTGCAAATTGTGGCCTTCCAAACTAAGGATTCTCCTCCTCCTCAAAGCAATCCAGTCTCTGATCCAAGTTAAGACAGCTGCCTGATGATAAAGCTCCCATTTAGATAGGCCAAATCCTCCCCTGGAAGGGGATTCTTGAAGCATTTTCAATTTAATCCTTGGTTTTTTGTTCTGCCATACAAATCTACGTATACACTGATTTTAAAAATGAAAAATTTTTGTATCTAATAAAACTGGGGCTGTCTGAAAGAGAAAAATCCATTTAGGCAGGATATACGTCTTAACTACTGCAATTCTACCTAATAATGATAACTGTAAACTTTTCCATCCTTCCAACATTTCTTTAGTTTCACCAAGTAGTTTTTGGTAGTTGTCTTCTTTAATGTAATATTAAAGAAGACAATATTAATATTTGTATATGTATTTGCATAACATATATTTAAACTACTATAGATGTGTAAATGCGGATAGGTGCATATACACATGCATTGTGTAAAACTAATTGACAATAATCCACTTAACATATATATACTAGCAATTAATCCAATTGATTTAAATTGATTTCAGGCAATCTTATTTAGACTGGTAAGGTGCTATATATACAAGCCTATATTGAATTTTTATATCCAAATTGTCATGGTTTAATGAACAAATACAATTTAAAATAGAAGAGTTCCAATTAAGTCTGACACAGTTGGAGAATAAAACCACATTTGATTGAGGAGGCCTGTAATTACACTTTTGTTTCATGTTTAAAAGCAAATTCATGCACTCTAAATGGGATTAGGTTAACAATAGAGTTATAATGGTATATGGGAAAGAAAATGGCCAAGAGACATTGCTAAAGAAATAGCCAAATAAGAGACAGCATAGCCAGCAGTTGGATAGTGGGTAGGACAAGAGACTTAGAAGAAACCCTCTTGGACTATAAAGATAATGGGGACGATTGTACAATTGCAAGATTTTGTCAATGTAGCATTATCATAAGGTAGAATTAGCTTGTAAGTAACTTTTTCAGCATTGTTGTAATCTTAAATGACTATTAAATAGATGGTGATATGTCAAGGACCCTTTTCTATTTGGGAACAACCTTATTTCATTTGGAATATTTGTGTCTATCCTCAAGAATTACTATAGGATAAGTATTAAAGTTTAGCATCTTCTAGGATGGTTATATAGGGTAGATGGTTTAGGGATTGTTATATATTGTAGATATCTTGCTGGTTTAATGAAAGGGGTCTGACTGCTCAGGAAAACACTTCTGGATAGGAGAGAGTGACTCAGTTGAGTTTCCAGATTTGGGACACATTGTGTAAGTGCTATGAGTATTATTAAAAATGCCTCCCTGAAAAACTATAGCATTTCATATTTTTTTTTAGAATTATCTTATTCCATATTAATTCATAATTGTCTATATTGAGAAAAGCACTCAGACTTGAAAATAACAATAACTTCTAGCTGTAAGCAATAATACAAATACATGTATCTGTTTAGTCAAGTCTTTCTCATTCCTTAATACTACTCTAGGAACACAGAGAACATTTAGAGCCGTTAAGAATTTGTACTGGACTCTTCAAAAGAATACTAAGGTTCTAACTGAACACCAAACAATAATTGCAAATGAGCTTTTGCCAATAAAATAAAATAAAATTAAAAAATCCTTTAGTGCTGCTGGGATAAACTGCTGTCCCTCTGTTAAAATGGAACTATTGAAGAGCTGCTATAGATTTTCATGCATTTAATATACTTAATTAAAAATCACAATATATTAATATATTCCAGCAGGAACATTGCAGCAGAAAGATAGAAAAAGCAATATGGCAGCCACAATTATTTGATCAAAGAGTGGCTCATTTAACATTCGATGTAAAAGTGAATGACAAATTCAATCACATGATTATGATTGCTATCTTTTTTTCTTCTTTTGATTCTCCTTTGCAATCCAGAGACATTTGTGGGTGCATACATGTGTGTATCAATGGGAGGACATTGGTTTTGATTATAAAAGAATTGATAAACATTTTTTGTGACTGGAATTTAATTTAACTTTTAGGAAGGGAAAAGGTCAATACAGATGGGGAAAAGGAATTTGAATTATAATTTGCATGCCAATGGGGTCAGAATTTTTCATTTTTCTGATTTTTGAGAGAGACATTTTCATGTTTTCTTTGCTAAACCTTAACTAAGTTTATGTCATTTTCAATGGCTCTGCATTACAAAAAAGAGATGGAGAGTCACTTTTTATATTTGACCTTGATTACCCAGTTTTACAATACAGGATGTACAGTCTATATCTACATCCACATCCACATTCACATTCACATTCACATCCACATACCCATTTACATCTGTATCTACATTTACATCTGTCTGTCTATCTGATTGTTTGTCTATCTATGGAAATTTTACAACTAGTTTGGATTTTACAGTACCTCTGAAAAATGATTGTGAAATATACTTTCATATAAATCAATCAGTGGATAAGCCAATCCTTGAATTTTTAACCAAAATGCTGTAAAAAATGTGCCACTCACCAATAAGCCAACCCTACACATTTTTTAATTTTTAAAATTTTTTTTACAATTGGATTATTTATGGGTAATCCATAGATTATCCATTTTTCGTGGTGTTTTGATTAAAAATTTGGGGGGCAGCTTATCTTCAGATGGGTTTATATGCAAGCATATACTTATATGCATGCATGTAAAGAAGTATTACCATGTATATACTCAGATAAAAGCTTCTGTGGATAAGGCAAACACAATTTGGGACTGTATATTGGATCTGAAATGTCTCAGCTGATTTACAAGAATATAAGGTCTACATTATTCTTTATAGGACAAAATAAATGTACAGAAATGATAGCTCTTGTCTTCCTTAGAACCCACTTTTCAGAGTTTTTCTTACCACTTATCATTCATTGCTCTTGAGTGTGATGCTGAAGACACAATACTACTTTCTATGTATTAGTACCATTAGTATTACTACACTTTCTAGTATTAACATCTCCAAGCTCTAAGCAACCTCTTTTTAGTGGATTTAGAAGCAATTCTAAAAAAGTTTAAGGCCCATGTGTCTATGCTATTGTTATCATCTATAAATATATTTCACTTTACTTTATACAGACTGATAGGCAGATTCCAGAAAATGTGGATCTTGATGGATCACAGACTGATGCACTGGAATCCCTTGTCTTGCTTCATTTCCTTTGCTGTGTAAGCAAGATCAGAGTATGTGCATATGCAGCTAAATATTTGTAGAGAAAGTCTGGTTGAAGAAAGCTTGGAAAATAAGCAAGGAGGCAGTATCCATCTGCCCACTATTCTCTACTATGGAAAAAAACGTAGTCCTCAATGTATGAAGACAACTGGGACTGGAATACTGTTGCTAAGCAAAGTGGTCATAAAGTACAACCGCACATTGCTTAATCAAAGCAATCCCTGGACTTTTAGTTGCTGTTGTTAACTGCATCCCATGGTCATTAGGCAAGGCAACTTTCTTCTGGCTTTCTACAACCAAAGTCAGTGGAGAAGGCAGGAAGTTACAAACTGCAATCCACAGGCCTGTTGTGGCTGCTGCCAGTTGGGAGATGGAGTGAGGGGGAGAGTATGTAGGTGCAGAGTAGGTTCAGGAAGAGTGTGCAAGAGGTTGAAAGAATGAATGAAAGAATGGAATGAAAAAGAATGGGTAAGACATGTGGTGAAGGTCAAAAAGGGTCCAGAAGAATGTGTTAGAGGCCCTGGGATCAAGGAAAGTTAGGAAGGTGCATGAGGCTGCACTGGGCTGTGACACAGGTGCAGGGAGGTTCAGGGAAGGTGTTTGAGTGTTTGGTATGGGTTGAGGAGAATGCATATGGATATGAGGCAGTGTGTGAGGGTGCAAGAAATGCATGGCAAGATCAGAGATGGTGCATGGGAATGTGTGAAGAGTATGCAAGTGGGAAGACTTGCTTCCCCATTGACTTTCAAGAGAAGCCAGCAGCTAGGTTACAAATGCTGATTACATGTTTTTTGGCAACTGTGCATAAATGTAAATGGGTTGCCAAGCATCCAGGTCATGATGCAGTGTGTGGGAGGACTAGAACTCCAAGGAGCAGTCATAGCTACCATTTGTTCACTACCACCATAACTTCGAATGATCTCTGAATGAATGGTCTTATGTCAAGGACTACCTGCAAATATAGTGGTCTCCTTCCTCTTTCCTCTTAGTTCTTAATCTATGTGAAGTAAACACCAGGCAAGCTTTTTGTAATCCAAGCAGCCTGATTAGATGGAAGTGGGATCTGGCTTAAAGTGTTTGAACTGATCTTTGAAGGGGAAGGGAATAAATAAAGATATAATCCTCTCCCCACCTTTCAAAGAGCAGCATAAATATTGCTATCCAGTGTGGTGAATTAATTTCATGGATAACAGAAATGAAGATGAGAACTTGTAAAATGTTGAGAATTGAAGCTTTAAAGAAGGCATAAATTTTGTCCCTTCCCTTTCTGGATATGAAAATGCATTTGAGAAAACCTAGATCTTTCTAAAAAGTCTCCAAAACTTGTTATTTTATTGTTTGCTTGTTTGTTTTAACAGAAAGAAAAAGACATTCAATACCGTGTCTCCAATCTCATATTAAACATGATTTGGTGGTTGTGACATGAGTTAAACATGATTTGGTGATTGTGACATGAGTGATTTTGATGTTAATAAAGCTTGTTTATTTTTCTGTTAACCAACTTGTGTATCAAGAATCCTTATCTTTATGTAAAATTGCTATGTATGGAAAAATGGGTGTAGCTAATTTATACAGGATATGCTTTAACTCTACATAAATAGTTTTAGCAGCTTTTATTCCATCTTCCTTTTTCTTCCATAAAATAAAGTCTTTTTGCTGGTTGCCCTTTTAATGTTCTCTAATATTCTTTCCAAACCACGTGAGAATTTTGAAGCACTCCATTTTATTTAAAATGATATAGCAATTACATCCCCAATATCCAAGTATGTCTCCTAACAAATATACCTTCTACAAAACCCCAGTTAATATCGAAGTTTTCCTTCCTTCCTTCCTTCCTTCCTTCCTTCCTTCCTTCCTTCCTTCCTTCCTTCCTTCCTTCCCTTCCTCCCTCCCTCCCTCCCTCTCTCCCTTCCCCTGTCTCCTTTTTCTGTTTTCTATCTCTCTGTGTCCTCTAAAACAACCAAGGTTATTTGTCTATCTACTTTGTTGTATGTGTTTGTGTGCAGGGTGTTTAAAAATGAAGTTAACTGACTGGGGCTGCACTAAGCATAAGTAAACTTTGACTTGTACTCTTTCCAAATTGAATTTGGAATGCTTTTCTCTTTTATTTCTGGCTATTCTGCAGGCTGCCAAACCTTCTCCTTAAATGCAAAACATGGTTGTCATCGGAAGGACAGAGCAAATGTGTCAAAGCTATAGCTTGTGCTTAGGAGGTATTTTGACTTTGGAATATTTTCAGCATCTCTTCCTGTTGGCACTGGATACAAGAAGTAAAAAAACCCAAATTACAGCTGTAAGAAGTCATTAAGAAAGGATATAAAGAATAAAATTTGCTCAAGATTCAGTTTGACTTTACTTATTTTAAATACTAGTGTAAATTCCAGTGCTGTGAAAAGAAGCATAATTTCTCAAAAGGAAAATTGTATTTACCTAAAGCAGGTCAGGAAACCCTTCAATGTAAATCCAATTTTGTTCAAAAGCTATTACCCTCCATGATCTTCTACATTCTTCCCAGAGAATGAGCCCACTCCACTGCACTTAGAACTATAGAGTTACATGTAGAAGGGACCTTAAAGGTCTTCTAGTCAATTTCCCTGTTGAGCATCCAAAGGTATAATATCTTGATAAGTAGTTAATTCAGCTACTGTTTAAAAGTTAATGGAATTTATCTCTCTTGATTATTAACTGATGTAATATTAGCATACAGGACTAGGGATATAAACTATAATCATATAGCATTGTAGGAAATATTTGGGTGATTTGGGGCTAGATTTAACACTTGTAGAGAGTGCCCAGTAAAGTAATAAAGCAAGTAGGTGACTCCAAATCATGTATTTAGGCATGTGATTGTTTATTGGTATGATTATATTAAGTTTATGGCACACATAGAAGAATGGCCTTCCATAGTTGGGCACTTTCCTAAAGTAATTATTTCATCTCCCAGCATCCCAAAACCATCATGGCCATTACTGAAAATTATAGTAGAGGATGTTCATACCACTGGAGGAACCCAAATCATGGAAAGCTGTGCTACAAATTATGTGTTACAAACTGGTAGAAAGCTTCAGTCAATACTGGTAATAGAAGCCTAAGAGGAGTCATTCATACAGAACTCTTCTGGTCAGGGTTTCTGATTATGTTAAGGAGCCATAATAATTTTATGTCCATTTACTTTAATAATTAATATGAGAATGTTGGAGGGCAATAATAGTCAGTAGTTCCCCATGGTGTTTTATTAATTATATAAATAAATGTCTTGTTTGTGAATTGACTTCATGTATGTAGAACTTTGTATAAATCCAATTGTTTGGTGACCATAGTACAAGGTTCTGAAGAAAATAAAACTTATTTACTTTAAAGCAGGAGGAAAAACAGGAAAAACATTCCTGACATTGTAATGACTAGAGCAAACTTTGCTCACAGTATGGTTGAACAGTGAAACAACTGTAATGGTTGAATGGTTATTTCATACAGATCATTTTATCAAGGGAATCATTGCATGGATCATTCCCAATATAAAAAGAATGAGTGTCACTACATTCAAAAGGGACTTTTAAATTCTGTAAGCTATTTAGCGTTCAGGAAATGGCAATAAAAACTTTTCTAACTAAAACCTAGGGATTGGAAACAAATGATAATTTAGCAGACATAATCTTTAAAATAAACCTAAAACAATAAATGGTAACATATCCTCTTGGAACACGGTAAAGTGGTCAGATTCTTAGCTTTCTAATAGCTTTTAGCATTGGAACCACCGAAGTCTTTAGGGGGTATTTTTTTACACTATAACATTAGGAAGAATTGAAAATATACATTGAGTTTGTCAATATTATATCTGGGAAACGGTATCTGTAATCTTCACCATAGATTTGTTTGTTTATTTGTTTGCTTCATATTGCATTTCTATCCAATCACACATACATTTGCCTTAATGATTTATTCTGAAGTATCCACCCTCTTTATCTTGACAAGAATTCTGCAATAATAGTTGAGCTGAGAGAAAGTGACCCAAAACACTGTTACGTTTTTATCTTTTTTTAAACAGTTCTGAACAAAAGATTAGGATAGTTTGATTCCTACATTTCAGTTACTTATTTTGCAAACTTAATTTTGGTTTTTGTCTGTTTCTGCAGAGTTGAGATTATTTTTTCTCAAAGGCCTATGTGAAAATTGGAAGGTGTTTGTATGAGCAGTTCTGAAAGGTAATTTTTCTGTATCCTTTTATTAATGTGAATATCTTTTTTCTACAGGCAAATTTGTATTGTGCAAATTTAGTAGTGTCAGCATTTTTTAAAATATGTGTGATTTTGGGATGGATTTTCTTGTTTGCATTTTCATGCAGACAGCTATCAGTTGCAAACTGTATAGCAAAAGTGCAAATTTTGGAGCTGTTTTTAGGTTTGCTGCAAGTTGACCAATCCCTATGGAAAAGTCAGTAAAGAAAATTTCTTCTGAATAGTAAAACCACTCCCTAAGCACAAGGAGATTTATATGAAGAGTTGGGTTTCCAACCTTGAAAGGTTTTTAAAGTAATAGAAAGTGAACGTAGATGAAAGCAAAACCTCCATTTTGTATTCAAATTAAATTAAATTCTATGATACATGTATTTTATAAAACAGCTTGGCTACTTTACTATAGAAGAGATCAAACTACCTTTCTAATCATTTTTTTCCCTTTGTACCTTGACACAAGATTCTTTAAAGTGTTAACAAGCTTCCAATGTAGGAATATTATCCAGACTACTTTCTTGATTTGCTATCTATAAATCCCTTTTAATTATTAAGACATCTGCAGATTTCTCTTGTATTACAGTGTAGCAACTTTTTCCACATCATTCGTGTAGCCTATCATTTTAAAATCTGAAATCTTGTCCAGGCAATTGCCAGGAGTCAGCATTGACTTGAAGGCACAAAAATGAAATTAAACTTTAGAAGAAAGTTGAAAAGAAAAAGAAGGAATAAGGAATTGACAATTCTTCTCAGAAGCTGCTATTATACCAGTGACTAGATGTGCTACAGATCTCTCAGGAATATACACACCAGAATGTATTGGCACAGCTTAACTATGTTGTAAAATTAAAAAATTACTAATATCACAATTTCTTTAAAATCATGACATAACTGTCAAAATCAGGCAGATTTATTTCTTTTACTTGCAAGAACACTGGCAAAATAACACAATTTCTGTTAGTTGCATTTTTCATTTTAAAGTGATAAGGATATTTATAATGGCTGCAATGATTGAGAATATTCATCTCACATTTTCATGTGGCATATTTACAAATGGCATACCCTTGCTGCCAATGGCAAAAATTCAGAAAGCGGACTTAGATATCAATATTCGTGGATGGAATAAACATTGGGTCATAATATTGGGACTCAACACTGATTGTATTTCTTCAGAGTTCCAGCTGCTAGCATAGTATTTTGTTTGGTTATAGAACAACCTATTTTAGGACCTATTTTAGCAAGTTTAGGTAATTTTTCAAAGGGAACAAAAGTTGAAAAGTCAAAAAGTCAATTTTCAGCAACTTTTTATCTTTGTTTAAATAATACTTAGGTCAAGAAGAAGAAGACACTCTCACATACCTCATCCAAGCAGGTCTTCTAGAAATAATCCTGATTGTCATGAATAGGACTGGGGTATTTTATTCTGCCTGCACAATTTTAAGAAGATGAGACATTTTATGATTCTCTACAGAGAATCATTAAAATTGCCCAGAATATCATCAGGCTCCAGTTACCAGCCCTGGACGACATGTTCAAATCTCGCTGTTTGAGGAAGTTGCATAAGATTCTCAGAGACTCTTCCCATCCTGCTTACAATCTTTTTGGACTGTTGCCTTCTGGCAGAAGATACAGAAAAATTAAAACTCGGACCACACGTTTTCCGAATAGTTTTTATCCCAGAGCTATAATTGCACTCAACAATGAACTAAAGGGTTCATCAGTGAGCTATTGGACAGCATTACTTGGTCTGTTGTGTGGATGTTTGGGTGGTTTAGGGGTGGGGAATTGTGGTGGGTGGGAGTGTGTTTGGGGATTGTTATGTGTGTTGGACATGGTCTTTGGGTGTTAAGTGAATTTCGTTGTATGGGTATACTGTGTATACACATACAATGACAATAAAGTTGTTGTTGTTGTTGTTGTTGTTAATAATAATAATAATAATAATAATAATAATAATAATAATAATAATATTCTCTGGTATATCTAAAGAATTGGGGACCAGGACACAATCTCATGAGTCCTTCATATTATTATAAATTCTGGTATGAAACAAAAACTTGGGGAAAAAAAAGAAAAACTCAGTCATGGGAATAGGCATTGCTCTCAGAAGGACTAAATCAGGATGGAAGAAAAACGTTCGCAAAGTTTATGTGGTTTTACAACCCCCTTTTTAAAAAGCAGTCTGAAGAATATGCACGTCTTCTCATTTAGTGGCATTTCTTTTTGTCCACAGCTACATATAGGGAATTTGGTCAGTAAGCCTGAGAAAATTATATTTCTAGGGATTTCAGAGATTGCTTTGTGGGTATAACAGCTGCCTCCAACTTTCATTGCTAGAACATTACGCTGGATAAATTGGTGAACATGTGGGATACTGAGAAAAAGGACCTAAATTCTGTTCTGGCTCAGGTTAATATGATAACGTTCTGAGTTATAAGAATAAGCAATGGAAAGTGATTTTAAAAATAAATTTAATATCAGGAGGGATGGCTACACATTGAATTTACCATTTGATTTGCACCATAGGGAATGGGAAAAGAAAACCAGTGACATGCCTTCTTGAATTAGCCATGTATTCCTGGCCCCAATACAGCGTTAGGCTAGATAAGAACATCTTGTTATAGTTCTATGATAGTTGTTATCTTCTGTGCTCAGAGTTTTGTTTCAAAATGCTGCCATCATTGCCAGAAGAATGATAACCACCACATGCCTCCCCTGGACATTTTTAGGTTTCCTGTGCCCAGAGACAAATTCCACTCCTGCTTCCCAGAAAATTAACTGCCAGTGAATGGAGCCAGGGGAGGGATCCAAAACTGGTGGAGCCAAATTCATGGCACCTCAAGAGAGTTGAAAAGATGAAATGGAAACAGGCCTAATCTGATCATTGGGTCTCCTAACTCTACTTCTCTGAATTATTGTTATTTGTAACATTATTAGCTTACGGCTCAGAATTACAGATTCAGGTTATTGAAATGTTGAAACAAAACCTTAGAATCTTTCTAAACTGAAATTATCATTATGATTTAGACATTTCTGTTTAAAGTATGTGCACTGTACATGTACATATATTTCCAAAGTTGGATGGTATTTAAACTTTTCATTTGGACAGGAAATACATTAAGTGAGCTAAACAGAATGGAGTACAAAATTGGAAGCTTTCATTCCTACATCTACTTTGGAAATTTTAGAAGTTTAATTTTACATCAGTATCCTTGCCAGGTGTCCATTATTTGAGCGGACAGTCAGCTTTTTTCACATTATGTTCACTATTTTTTTTCACAAAATAGTGGACTTTTTTTTATTCAAAAGCTTTATGATGAAATAGTACATAATCTAAAGCTGTATAGTCTAAGAGAATAAGGATAGGAGAATCGCGTTTTGTCTTTTTTTTCATAAATTAGAATGAGACAAAGATCGAATATCCATTGAACTCAATTCTCCGAAAAAATTAATGATGAGATTAAAATAAAAATATATTATAAAATTATGTACAGTTCACATTTTAAAAATGTATTGTAGCTTGTGTCGACTGACCTAAAATGGCGTCAAGTGATGAGAGTGACAGCGGCGAGATTTCGAATTCTTTAAAACGAAAGAGAGGAGTGTGCAAATACACCAAAGAGTGGGAAGCTACTTTTGCATGGATTACCAACAACAAAACTGACAGAACAAATACGACGGCCTACTGTAAATTGTGTCAGAAATCGTTCACAATTGAATATAATGGTATAAAAGCTGTCACACAGCATGCAAGCACAAAAAATCATTTAGATAAGGAGAAAATAGCTTCCAGCAAAAAGCGAATCAATTTGTTTTTCATTGTTAAAGACTCCTCTTTCAGTGAGAAAGTGACTGTAGCTGAAATGGCTGAAACTTACCAAGGGATCAAACACCATATTTCTTTCCTGGCTCAAGCAAATTTTTGATGATTCAGAAATTGTAAAAATGATGATTTGGTTCTTCCACTGACTTGTGGAAGAACCAAATCATCAGCTATTGTCAATGAGGTTTTGTATCCTTTTTCTATTGAGTTGGTACTCAATGATCTTAAAACTGGAATTCCATTTTCTCTCTCCACTGACGCATCAAACAAGGGAAATCGCAAAATGTATCCCATTGTTGCATAATATTTTACTTGTGAAGAAGGACTGTGTGTGAAAATTTTAGACTTTTATGAGGATTCTTTCGAAAATTCTACATCAATAAAAAAATCAGCTGTGTCGAGTTCTTAGTGATAACGAATTGGAAATAAATAATGTTTCAGCTTACTCAGCAGATAATGCATCGGTCAATTATGGAGTGAACAAATCTGTTTACCAAAAATTATTGCTGGAAAATGACAATATTGTAGCTGCTCATTGCAATAATCACATTTTACACAACAGCGCAAAAAATGCATTAAAGCAGTTATCTTTTGATATCGAAAATGTAGTGCTGAAGGTTTTTGCCGAATTTTCAAATTCTGCGAAGAAACGAGAAGAGTTGAAATCATTTTTTGAGTTTTGCGAGTCAGAATTCCATTAAGTTTTGCACCATGTTCCAACACATTGGTTAAGTTTGTTTAAAGCGGTCGAAAGACTTCTTTTAAACTGGATACCTCTAAAATCGTATTTTATTTCTCTTGGATCTAATGAGTGCCATAAGGTTATCTGGAACCTTATTTCGGATCAGGAAAATGAACTCGCAAAGGACGATGAACCAACAATTTCAGAATTGTATTTATATTTCACACACTTCTTCATGTCAATAATGCAAGACACCCTACTGAAGCTGGAAAGCAAGAAAATTCTTGCATGTCTTTGTCTTTTGTCTTTGTCTTTTATTAGATTTATATACCGCCCTACTCCCGAAGGACTCAGGGCGGTGAACAGGCACAAAATAAAATACATAAATACAAAAGTTAAAAGATATAATTAAAACCGGATTAAATAATTTAGCCCAAGACAATTAAAAAATCCCAATAATTTAAAACAAATTAAAATTTCGATGTAAAAGAATTTTAAAACAGGGGAGAAAATTAGGCCAGGGTGGCTTGCTGGAATAGAAGAATCTTAAGAGCATGGCGGAAAGTGCGTAGATCCGGGATCCTCCATATCTCTGGGGGGAGCTCGTTCCAGATAGTGGGTGCCCCCACAGAGAAGGCCCTCCCCCTGGGGGCCACCAGTCGACATTGTTTAGCTGACGGCACCCGGAGGAGCCCCTCTCTATGAGAGCGTACCGGCCGGTGGGAGGCTGCTTGTTGTAGTAGGCGGTCCCATAAATAACCAGGTCCTAAGCCATGGAGCGCTCTAAAGGTGGTAACCAGAACCTTGAAGCACACCCCGAAGACCACCGGGAGCCAGTGCAGCTCGCGCAGGAGAGGTGTCACATGGGAGCGCCATGTTGCTCCCATAACCACCCGTGCCGCTGCACTCTGCGCCAGTTGGAGCCTCTGGGTGCTCCTCAAGGGGAGCCCCATGTAGAGAGCGTTGCAGTAGTCCAGGCGGGAAGTGATTGAGGGCATGACTGACTGTGTGTAAGGAGTCCCAATCCAGAAAGGGACGCAACTGGCGAATCAGGCAAACCTGATGAAAAATCCTCCCAGTCACGGCCATCAAGTGCTCTTCTAAAGACAGCCGTGAATCCAGGAGGACATCCAAGTTGAGAGCCCTCTCCTTGGGGGCCAGCGATTCACCCCCAATAGTCAGCGATGGCGTCAACTGACTATATCGGGACGTCGGAAACCACAGCCAGTCGGTCTTGGATGGGTTGAGCCTGAGCCTGTTCCTCCCCATCCAGATCCGCACGGCCTCCAGACACCAGGAGATCACTTCAAGGACATCGTTGGGGTGGTCCAGGGTGAAGATGTACAGCTGGGTGTCATCAGCGTACTGATGGTACTTCACCCCGAAACCACAGATGATCTTGCCCACGGCTTTACATAAATGTTGAACAAAAGGGGCAAGAGGACCGACCCTTGTGGCACCCTACATATGAGGGGCCTCGGGGTCGACCTCTGCCCCCTGCCAACACAGACTGCAACCGGTCGGAGAGAACGGAGGAGAACCACCGTAATACAGTGCGCCCCACCCCTAACTCTTCCAACCGGTGCAGTATGATACCATGACCGATGGTATCAAAAGCCGCTGAGAGGTCTAATAGGACCAGGACAGAGGAGCAGCCCCTGTCCCGAGTCCTCCAGAGATCATCAACCAACGCGACCAATGCCGTTTCCATGCTGTACCCAGGCTTGAAGCCCAACTGGAATGGATCCAGATATGTCGTTTCATCCAGGTACTGGGGGAGCTGTCACGCAACCACACTCTCAACAACCTTCACAATAAAGCGAAAGTTGGAGACCGGACGATAGTTAGCCAACACTGCCGGGTCCAGGGAAGGCTTCTTGAGGAGAGGCCTCACCACCGCCTCTTTCAAGGCGGCGGGGAAGTCACCCTCACCCAACGAAGCATTTATAATCCCCTGGAGCCAGCCTCGCGTCACCTCCCGGGAAGCCAGCACTAACCAGGAGGGGCACGGGTCCAATAAACATGTCTTCGCGTTCAGTCCGCCCAGAATCCTGTCCACATCGTCAGGGGTCACAGGATCAAACTCATCCCAGATAACATTCTCAAGACCTGCCTCAGTCAACCCCCCTGGAACTACCCAGTCGGAGTCCAGATCTTCCCGAATCTGAGTGATTTTGTCATACAGATATTGAACAAAATCCTCGGCTCTACCCTCCAAGGGATCCTCCCGCACTTCCTGGTGGAGCAGGGAGCGGGTCACCCTAAACAGAGCGGCCGGGCGATTATCTGATGATGCAATAAGAGCAGCAAAATATGTACATTTTGCTGCTTTTATTGCCACTAGGTAATTCTTAATACGAGATCTTACCAGTGTCCGGTCGGATTCAGAAAGACTGGCCCTCCAACTACTCTCTAGGCGTCTTTTCCGGCGCTTCATCTCCCTCAGCTCCTCAGTGAACCAAGGAGCTAGGCGAGATCGGCGCCGGGTCAGAGGCCACAAAGGCACGACCCAATCCAGAGCTCCAGCAGCCACCCTATCCCAGGCGGCCACTAGATCCCTAATCGAGGCATGTGCCAGAGCCTCAGGAAATGGCCCAAGCTCCATCTGGAACCTATCAGGTTCCATCAGGCGCCTGGGGTGGAACCATCTTAGCAGCTCTGCCTCCCTGCGACAGGGTATAGCAGTTCGAAGGTCAAGGAGAGAGTGATCTGACCATGACAAGGGCTTGAGATACCCCTATCTCAAGATCACTCAACCACTGTCCAGAGACAAAAATCAGGCCCAGCGTGTTTCCCCCTGTGTGGGTAGGGCCATGAATTAACTGGGTCAGGTCCATAGCTGTCATGGAAGCCATGAACTCCCGAGCCACCTCCGATGGCACACCCACAGATGGCAGGTTGAAATCCTCCTTGACCATAAGTCTGGGGGTATCAACCACCACTGCGGCAATAACATCGAGGATTTCGGGCAGGGCTGCTGCCACGTGGCAGGGAGCCAGGTACATGATCAGCAAGCCCACCTGAACCCCATGATCCCACTTCACAAGGAGGGACTCACAGCCGGCTGTCTGAGGAACAGTGGCCTCCCTCAGTCTCAGACCTTCTTTAATAATAACCGCTACTCCCCCGCCCCTGCCCTGTGACCTCGGCCGATGGAATGCAAGGAAACCTGGCGGACACATTTCCACGAGGGGAACCCCCCCTCCTGGCCCAACCAGGTCTCTGTAATACCTGCCAGGTCCGCTCCCCCCTCACCAATTAAGTCACAGATGAGGGGGGCTTTATTTACTACGGACCTGGCATTGTACAGCATCAGCCGGAGGGCCGGGCCCTGAGGGTCTGTGCAACCTGGGGAATGGGTAGAGCCTTGGGGGCCGGAGCACCACCGCTCGTAAACAGCGGGTGTGCACTCCCCTAACTCGATATGGCCCCCTGCTCCCACCATATCTACCCCT